>NC_134355.1:155191709-155366709 GCF_048569485.1 Anomaloglossus baeobatrachus | reverse complement strand
CCTTCCGTTTTTTGCCGCCTGCGCATGCTACTGAGCATCTGCAGTGGCAAAAAGCGCATGTGGCGGCCGGATGCGTTTTTTGCCGCATCCGGCATCCATAGGGATGCATTGGGAAAAGCAGTTTTTTTTTGCCGCACAAAAAATCGTGCCAGGCAACGTTCCATCCGGCCGCCGCATCGGCTAAATCTGCCGCATGCGGCAAAAACCGGACGGAACGCAAGGCCATGCGGCACAATGCGGCACTAATTAAAGTCTATGCAGGAAAAACGCAACTGGCAGCAAAAAAAAAAACGGTTGCGTTTTTCCTGCAAAGTGCCGGATTGTGCCGCATAGCTAAAACCGGAGGTGTGAAAGCAGCCTAAGTGGTGAAAAAAATCAGAAGTTTGTTTTACAAAAAAAATAATAAAAAATAATAATAATACCGCCATTGTCACCATTTTCTGACTTTTCTCACTTTCCAGGATCTGGGGCTCCAAAACATGTTAATTTTGGTGTTTTGATTTTTTTTTTCTCACTACGCTGTGTACCAATCAGATTACCCTATTTTTTGGATTATAAGACGCACTTTTTTCCCCCCAAATGTTGGGGGAGAGAGCGGGCTGCGTCTTATAATCTGAATGTAAGGGATGCCTGCAGGTAATGAGAGTGCTGCGGTGGAGCGGGTCATCAGCGGCATGCGCAGGCTGTAGCAGCTCCTGCCGTGACCACGTGAGCCCGCTCATTTCATTTGGAGGCATCCTCCCGCCCATGATCTCTCAGCGCTGAAGCCGGCGCTGACAGGTGGGCGGGATGATGGGCGAGGGGTGCGCGCATAATTAGCAGCCGGCCCGCGTGATCACCCCTGGCAACTACATCCTGGAGTGATCATGTGCGGTTATATTCACTGCCCCCCGTGCATCATCATCAGCGCGGGGGGCAGTGAATAAGTATAATATACTCACCGTTCCCTGCAGCACCGCGGTGTCGTCCTGTTTGCTGGCCGCTGATCTGTGTAGAGAGCGGTGAGCACAGCGATGACGTCATCCCTGTGCGCACCGCTAGTCTCCACATACATCAGCCGGCAGACAGGAGGACATCACGATGCTGCAGGAACAGCTCCACACAGGTCAGCGGCGCTGCTGACACAGACAGGAGGACATCACGATGCTGCAGGAACAGCTCCACACAGGTCAGCGGCGCTGCTGACACAGACAGGAGGACATCACGATGCTGCAGGAACAGCTCCACACAGGTCAGCGCCGCTGCTGACACAGACAGGAGGACATCACGATGCTGCAGGAACAGCTCCACACAGGTCAGCGGCGCTGCTGACACAGACAGGAGGACGAACGATGCTGCAGGAACAGCTCCACACAGGTCAGCGGCGCTCCTGACACAGACAGGAGGACGAACGATGCTGCAGGAACAGCTCCACACAGGTCAGCGGCGCTGCTGACACAGACAGGAGGACGAACGATGCTGCAGGAACAGCTCCACACAGGTCAGCGCCGCTGCTGACACAGACAGGAGGACATCACGATGCTGCAGGAACAGCTCCACACAGGTCAGCGCCGCTGCTGACACAGACAGGAGGACGAACGATGCTGCAGGAACAGCTCCACACAGGTCAGCGGCGCTGCTGACACAGACAGGAGGACATCACGATGCTGCAGGAACAGCTCCACACAGGTCAGCGCCGCTGCTGACACAGACAGGAGGACGAACGATGCTGCAGGAACAGCTCCACACAGGTCAGCGCCGCTGCTGACACAGACAGGAGGACGAACGATGCTGGAGGAACAGCTCCACACAGGTCAGCGCCGCTGCTGACACAGACAGGAGGACGAACGATGCTGCAGGAGTGAGAAAAGGGGAGTATAAACATTTATTTTTTGTGTGCCACAGGATACAGGACATATACCAAGATGGGGGTATATAGCAGGATGGGGGTATTTATCAGTATGGGGGTATATATCAGGATGAGGGTATTTATCAGTATGGGGGTATATGGTAGGATGGGGGTATTTATCAGGATGGGGGTATTTATCAAGACTGGGGTATTAAGCAGGATGGGGGTATTTAGCAGGATGTGGGCTATGGATGAGGGTATTTATTGGGATGGGGGTATTTATCAGGATGGGGGTATTTATCAGGCTGAAGGAATTTATCAGAATGGGGGTATATATAAGGATGAGGGTATTTATCAGTATGGGGGTATATAGTAGGATGAGGGTATTTATCAGGATGGGGGTATTTATCAGTATGAGGGTATATATCAGGATGAGGGTATTTATCAGTATGGGCGTATTTATCAGGATGGGGGTATTTATCAGGATGAAAGTATTTATCAGGATGGGGGTATATATCAGGATGCGGGTATTTATCAGGATGGGGGTATTTATCAGGATGGGGGTATATATCAGGATGAGGGTATTTATCAGGATGGGGGTATATATCAGTATGGGGGTATATATCAGGATGGGGGTATTTATCAGGATGGGGTTATTTATCAGGATGAAGGTATTTATCAGGATGGGGGTATATATCAGGATGAGGATATTTATCAGGATGGGGGTATTTATCGGTATGAGGTTATTTATTAGGATGGGGGTATTTATCAGGATGGGGTATATATCAGTATGGGGGTATTTATCAGTATGAGGGTATATATCAGTATGGGGGTATTTATCAGGATGGTTGCATTTATCAGTATGGGGGTATATATTATGATGGGGGTATTTATCAGTATGGGGGTATATATCAGGATGGTTGTATTTATCAGTATGGGGGTATATATCAGTATGGGGGTATATATCAGGATGGGGGTATTTATCAGGATGGGGTTATTTATCAGGATGAAGGTATTTATCAGGATGGGGGTATATATCAGGATGAGGGTATTTATCAGTATGGGGGTATATAGTAGGATGAGGGTATTTATCAGGATGGGGGTATTTATCGGTATGAGGTTATTTATTAGGATGGGGGTATTTATCAGGATGGGGTATATATCAGGATGAGAGTATTTATCAGTATGAGGGTATATATCAGTATGGGGGTATTTATCAGGATGGTTGCATTTATCAGTATGGGGGTATATATTATGATGGGGGTATTTAGTAGGATGGGGGTATTTATCAGTATGGGGGTATATATCAGGATGGTTGTATTTATCAGTATGGGGGTATATATCCGTATGGGGGTATATATCAGGATGGTTGTATTTATCAGTATGGGGGTATATATCAGGATGGTTGTATTTCTCAGTATGGGGGTATATATTATGATGGGGGTATTTAGTAGGATGGGGGTATTTATCAGTATGGGGGTATTTATCAGGATGGTTGTATTTATCAGGATGGTTGTATTTATCAGTATGGGGGTATTTATCAGGATGGTTGTATTTATCAGGATGGTTGTATTTATCAGGATGGTTGTATTTATCAGGATGAGGGTATTTATCAGTATGGGGGTATTTATCAGGATGGGGGTATATATCAGGATGGGGTTATTTATCAGGATGGCTGTATTTATCAGTATGGGGGTATATATTAGGATGCGGGTATATACCAATTCTGCCTATGAGCGGCGCTGTTGCGGTCCGCTCATCCCACTGAAGTGACTCCCCCGGGCTCCGTGACCTGAGATTCGCCCACAGCGCAGTCACTCACAGAGGCTGGGGCCGGCCTCGCTGATGTCATGTCAGCTGGAAGTTGACGTGACATCACCGGAGCCCGGGGGTGACTTCAGTGGGATGAGCGGACCACAATAACACCGCTCATAGGCAGAACTGGCTGAACAAGCTTAGAAACAGCCTTCTCTATCAGTTTTACAGAGATGTGGCCACTGTTGCCGAGCGGTGATCCACCTCTTTAAAGGGAACCTGTCATATTTGGCCACTATAAGCTGCGGCCACCACCAGTGAGCCCTTATATACAGTGTTCTAGAATACTGTATATAAGAGCCCAGGCCGCTCTGTAGAGCGTCATTATACTTACCTTGGGGCGGTCCGGTCCGATGAGGGTCACTGGTCCGGTGCCTCCTCTCTTCTGCAGCGATCCCCGTCCTCTTTCTACCCAGCTCACTATGGATGATGTGTCCTACATCACCCACAGAGGCCGGCATTGTGCTCCTGTGCAGGTACATTTTGATCTGCTCTGCTCAGGGCAGATCATAGTATTGTAGTGCGCATGCGCGGGCAGTCTTTACCCTTTCCTCGTGCCTGCGCACTACAGTCCTTTGATCTCCTCTGAGCAGGGTAGATCAAGGTGCGCCTGCGCAGGACCGCAATGTTGGCTTGTGTGCATGACGTAGGACGCGTCTTCCATACTGGGCTGGTGAGACTGAAGACGGCGATCGCCGCAGAGAGGAAGCGCCGGACCGGAGAACAACCATTGGCCTGGACCGCCCCACAGGTGAGTATAACAAGGCTACTTTCACACTTCCGTTTTTCGCTGTGCGGCACAATCCGGCAAAAAAACCTGATGCAACGGATCCGGCGAAAAAACTGATCCGTTGCATCAGTTTTTCCATGCGTTCCTTCCGGTTTTTGACGGATCCATTGTGCTACTGAGCATGCGCAGTTCAAAAAAACTGATCCGGCGGCTGTCTCCGGGTAAAACACGCCGCATGGCGCCGGATCAAAAAACAAAGACAAAAAAACGTTCCCCTCAGCGTTCCAACTGGCCGCTGCACAATCAAATTTTGCCGGATCCGGCAAAAGCCGTATGCAACGCAAGGCCATGCGGCACAATCCGGCGCTAATACAAGTCTATGGGGGAAAGAACGGATCCGGAGGCAATAAACGCTGGAGCCGTTCTTTGCGTTTTTTACCTGATTGTGCCGCACGCCGAAAAACTGATGCGTGAAAGTAGCCTAAAGTGTTCTTTACCTTCTACAGAGCGGCCTGGGCGCTTATATACAGTATTCTAGAATGTTGTGTATAAGGCTATGTGCGCACGTTGCGTACAAGCCCTGCAGAAATTTCTGCAGCGATCTGAAGAGCACATGTGCGCTTTAGATCGCTGCAGAAATGTCCGTAGTGAGCGCCGATTCCATGCGCTCTGCCTGCAGCTCCTGCCATAGACAGAGCAGGGGCTGCCGGCAAAGCGCAGGAAAGAAGTGACATGTCACTTCTTTTTGCGCAGCGCTTCGGCAGTAGCCGAAGCGCTGCGCTCTTAAACGCCACGTGCGCACGGCCCCTGCACAGTCTCCATAGACTGTGCAGGGGCCGCAGGACGCATGCAGTTACGCTGCGCTACAAAGCGCAGCGTAACTGCATGTATTTACGCAACGTGCGCACATAGCCTAAGGGCTCACTGGTGGGGGCCGCAGCTTATAGTCGCCAAATCTGGTGACAGGTTCCCTTTAAATGTGTCCAGGTGGGGGGCTGCATCACAGCAGACACTGCTCACCTCTCCCTGACCTCACCCCCCCCCCCCCCCCACTGCTCACCTCTCCCTGACCTCACCCCCCCCACTGCTCACCTCTCCCTGACCTCACCCCCCCAGAGAGGTGAGGAGGGGGCAGGATCTGTAGGAGGTTTCATGCCCCAGATACCAGCGCTGCAGAGCTCTCTAGATATCCTATACTGCCTCTATTGTGTGATGCCCTGTGCCTGCAGGACTAGTGCTCTGTATATTACACCATCTAATGTCAGTGCACAGTCTAGCACATACAGTGCTGTATATCACACATTACACCTCCCTGTATCACAGTATGTGCTCTACCAAACCTGCGCAAAGTGCGGCTCACGGGCCACATCCAGCCCTCCCAGGCTGTTCCACTCCGGTCCACAGACCGCAACAGCCAAAGAGCTGAGCACAGCAGCGCGCGAGCCGGGGTGCAGGAACAGTGAATACATTGGTGGAGGACGGTGCCCGTAGCTCCTTCACCAATCACTGTGTGCAGTGCGCAGTGGTGTCATTTTATGGCGTATGCTGTGTGGAGTCACTGCACCGGAGCACAGCACCGAGGAGCAGGAGTCAGGGGAGAACGTGGTCTGTGTTCTTCGTGGGTTTTTTTTCTTTGTGTGTGAGACTCAATTTAGGGACTATATGAAGGCTTTATGGAGGCTCATACTGTATATAGGGGCTATACTTTATATAGAGGCTATGTGTGACTCATACTGTATATAGGGGCTGTGTGAGGCTCATACTGTATATAGGGGCTATACTTTATATAGAGGCCATGTGTGACTCATACTGTATATAGGGGCTATACTTTATATAGAGGCTATGTGACTCATACTGTATATAGGGGCTATACTTTATATAGAGGCTATGTGTGACTCATACTGTATATAGGGTCTGTGTGAGGCTCAAACTGTATATAGGGGCTATACTTTATATAGAGGCTATATGTGACTCATACTGTATATAGGGGCTGTGTGAGGCTCATACATACTGTATATAGGGGCTATACTTTATATACAGGCCATGTGTGACTCATACTGTACATAGGGGCTATACTTTATATAGAGGCCATGTGTGACTCATACTGTATATAGGGGCTGTGTGAGGCTCATACTGTATATAGGGGCTATACTTTATATAGAGGTCATGTGTGACTCATACTGTATATAGGGGCTATACTTTATATAGAGGCTATGTGTGACTCATACTGTATATAGGGGCTGTGTGAGGCTCATACTGTATATAGGGGCTATACTTTATATAGAGGCTATGTGTGACTCATACTGTATATAGGGTCTGTGTGAGGCTCAAACTGTATATAGGGGCTATACTTTATATAGAGGCTATATGTGACTCATACTGTATATAGGGGCTGTGTGAGGCTCATACATACTGTATATAGGGGCTATACTTTATATACAGGCCATGTGTGACTCATACTGTACATAGGGGCTATACTTTATATAGAGGCCATGTGTGACTCATACTGTATATAGGGGCTGTGTGAGGCTCATACTGTATATAGGGGCTATACTTTATATAGAGGTCATGTGTGACTCATACTGTATATAGGGGCTATACTTTATATAGAGGCCATGTGTGACTCATACTGTATATAGGGGCTATACTTTATATAGAGGCTATGTGACTCATACTGTATATAGGGGCTATACTTTATATAGAGGCTATGTGTGACTCATACTGTATATAGGGTCTGTGTGAGGCTCAAACTGTATATAGGGGCTATACTTTATATAGAGGCTATATGTGACTCATACTGTATATAGGGGCTGTGTGAGGCTCATACATACTGTATATAGGGGCTATACTTTATATACAGGCCATGTGTGACTCATACTGTACATAGGGGCTATACTTTATATAGAGGCCATGTGTGACTCATACTGTATATAGGGGCTGTGTGAGGCTCATACTGTATATAGGGGCTATACTTTATATAGAGGTCATGTGTGACTCATACTGTATATAGGGGCTATACTTTATATAGAGGCTATGTGTGACTCATACTGTATATAGGGGCTGTGTGAGGCTCATACGGTATATAGGAGTTATACTTTATATAGAGGCTATGTGTGACTCATACTGTATATAGGGGCTTTGTGAGGCTCATACTGTATATAGGGGCTATACTTTATATAGAGGCCATGTGTGACTCATACTGTATATAGGGGCTATACTTTATATAGAGGCTATGTTTGACTCATACTGTATATAGGGGCTGTGTGAGGCTCATACTGTATATAGGGGCTATACTTTATATAGAGGCCATGTGTGACTCATACTGTATATAGGGGCTATACTTTATATAGAGGCTATGTGTGACTCATACTGTATATAGGGGCTATACTTTATATAGAGGCCTTGGGTGACTCATACTGTATATAGGGGCTGTGTGAGGCTCATACTGTATATAGGGGCTATACTTTATATAGAGGCCTTGGGTGACTCATACTGTATATAGGGGCTGTGTGAGGCTCATACTGTATATAGGGGCTATACTTTATATAGAGGCCATGTATGACTCATACTGTATATAGGGGCTGTGTGAGTCACATACTGTATATAGGGGCTATACTTTATATAGAGGCCATGTATGACTCATACTGTATATAGGGGCTGTGTGAGGCTCATACTGTATATAGGGGCTATACTTTATATAGAGGCTATGTGTGACTCGTACTGTATATAGGGGCTGTGTGAGGCTCATACTGTATATAGGGGCTATACTTTATATAGAGGCCTTGGGTGACTCATACTGTATATAGGGGCTGTGTGAGGCTCATACTGTATATAGGGGCTATACTTTATATAGAGGCCATGTATGACTCATACTGTATATAGGGGCTGTGTGAGCCACATACTGTATATAGGGGCTATACTTTATATAGAGGCCATGTATGACTCATACTGTATATAGGGGCTGTGTGAGCCACATACTGTATATAGGGACTATACTTTATATAGAGGCCATGTATGACTCATACTGTATATAGGGGCTGTGTGAGCCACATACTGTATATAGGGGCTATACTTTATATAGAGGCCATGTATGACTCATACTGTATATAGGGGCTGTGTGAGGCTCATACTGTATATAGGGGCTATACTTTATATAGAGGCTATGTGTGACTCGTACTGTATATAGGGGCTGTGTGAGGCTCATAATGTATATAGGAGTAGTGATGGGCTTTCTTGCAGATACCTGCGGGTCCAACTGGGTTAAAAGAAACCCTGGTTCTGGCCCGGCATTGATCCCGGGTATCTGAACACCAGTCCCCATATAAGTCTATGGGAGACTAAATCAGGAGCTTAAAGCTAACCTGTCACCAGATTTGGCGACTATAAGCCACCATCAGTGATTCCTTATATACAGCATTCTAGAATACTGTATATAAGAGCCCAGGCAGCTGTGTAAAATGTAAAAAACTATTTTCTAATACTTACCTAGGGGGCGGTCCGGTCCGATGGGTGTCGCTGCTTTCCGCTCCGGAGCTTCCTCTCTGCTGCAATATCCGTCCGCCTTCTATCCAGCCCAGAGTTATAGGGTATTGGTGTGCACTCAGCTAGAGTATGGTTTCATTAGAGGTGCTAGTGTGGGGTCAATAGTCCCAGAACGTATTATATAATAGACACTGCACTCTCTTGTTGATAAAATGAAGACAAAAAGTTTTTTTCTTTGCAAAAAAGTGATTATTTATTTGATGGCGACAAAAGATGGTGGACGTTTCGGCCCAACGGCCTTTATCACGTATAGTCGCTCCACAAGAGGGCTGTTTCAGAAGAAAAGAAAATAATGGAGCAGGATGGAAGGAGTACCACCAAGAATAGTTTATGATACAAGATTTTCCAGAGGATGAAGTCTTTTATCTTTCTATATTCATGTGAATCACATAGAAGTTTGGGTGGTTGTAAGAGGACATGTAGATAAACAGCATCTGATAAAGGCTCCTGCAGACGTCTCTCATATGGAGGAGGAGGTTTTACACATTGGTGGGGTGGATATTTTCCTTCTGTTCGCCACCTTCCCAGGATCTGGCCGTCAGAAAATATCCACCCCACCAATGTGTAAAACCTCCTCCTCCATATGAGAGACGTCTGCAGGAGCCTTTATCAGATGCTGTTTATCTACATGTCCTCTTACAACCACCCAAACTTCTATGTGATTCACATGAATATATAAAGATAAAAGACTTCATCCTCTGGAAAATCTTGTATCATAAACTATTCTTGGTGGTACTCCTTCCATCCTGCTCCATTATTTTCTTTTCTTCTGAAACAGCCCTCTTGTGGAGCGACTATACGTGATAAAGGCCGTTGGGCCGAAACGTCCACCATCTTTTGTCGCCATCAAATAAATAATCACTTTTTTGCAAAGAAAAAAACTTTTTGTCTTCATTTTATCAACAAGAGAGTGCAGTGTCTATTATATAATTCTATCCAGCCCAGGCCAGCATTGCTGAGGGCAGGTCAAAGTACTGTAATGCGCAGGCACGAGGAAAGGTTCTAGACCTCCCGCACATGCGCAGCACACTACACTGATCTATTCTGCCCTGAGTAAGGTAGATAAACGTGCGCCTGCGTAGAACCTCAATGCCAGCTAGTATGGATGACGTAGGACGTGTCCTGCTCATGGGCCTCAGAAGAAGAAGGGCGGAGATCTCTGCAGAGAGGAGGCCCTGGACCGGAGATCAGCGACACTCATAGGACCTGACCGCCCCCTAGGTGAGTATTCGTTCTCCATAGAGCCTGGGCTCTTATATACAATATTCTGGAATGCTGTATATAAGGCGGCGGTGATTGCACCGACATTATCTAGGACGTACCCAGTACGTCCAATGTCAGTAAGAGGTTAAACAAACCATTAAAAAAAAACAAAACAGAGTGCAGTTGCCCTCCAATTTTGATTAATCAGACGACTGATGGCTGGTATTCTCAGTCTGGTGAGACCCATGCTTATTTGCTTTCCCCCAGCCAAAAAATTGCAGCCTACAGCCACCCAGGATTGTCACATCCATTAGATAGAGCTGCGCGATAATCGGTGCTGTCACTCATGTTCTTCTCGTTCTCAGCTGGAGGGTTTTTTGTCCAGGAGGTGTAGATTGGGTGCAGGAATATGGTATAAAAATTTTTGCACCAAATCTGCATCTCTTGGCCGAAAAAAAACAAAACACAAAAAACTGTTTTGGCACCGCAATATTTCTGTACCCAATCTACACCTCCTGGCAAATAAATCACATCATTATCGCATCAATACGGCATGGTGGCTTTTTGCCAATATGCAACCAAATAATCAACATGCGCATGTACGGTGCCGGATTACTGTGTTCAATGGTGCCGTGTAATCCGGCAGCATTGAACTCAGTAATCTGGTTCTTTGGTGCCAGATTATTCAATTTAATGGTGCTGGGTTACCAGATTAGCCGACACTATTGAACTCAGTAATTCAGTACCATTGACCTTAATCATCTGGTTCAATGTTGCACGAATAATGAATTACTGAGTTCAGTGGTGATGGATTACCGGTTTATCCGGCACCATTGAACTCAGTAATCTGGCACTATTGAATCTGGTTCAGGGGTGCCGGATTAACGAATTAATGAGTTCAGTGGTGCCGGATAATCCGGTTACCCAGCACCATTGAAATGAATAATCCAGCACCATGAATAATCCAGGAATCCGGCACCATTGAACTCAATCATCTGGTTCAATTGTGCCAGATTAACGGATTACTGAGTTCAATGCTGCTGAATAATTCGATAACCCTCACCATTGTGATGAATAATACAGTAATCCGGCACCGTTGACCTCAATCATCTGGTTCAATGTTGCAGGATTAACGGATTACTGAGTTAGGTGGTGCTGAGTTACCGATTTATCCGGCACCATGGAACTCAGAAATCTAGCACCATTGAATTTAATCATCTGGTTCAATGGTGCCAGATTATGGATTATGGAGTTCAATGGTGCCGAGTAGTTCGGTAACCCAGCACCATTAAGATGAAGAATCTAGCACCATTGAACGTAATCATCTAATTCAATGGTGCCGGATTAATGGATTACTGAGTTCAGTGGTACTGGGTAATCCGAACCTGCAGGGGTGTTTATGGGGGTAAATAGGAGAAAAAGGGTGTTTTTGGTTCTTCAATTAAACGAAAGCCAATTGACTTAACTCCTTAACAACCGCAATACATTTTACAGGGGTGGTTCACTACTCTGCAGTAGTGACCACATTCTGTAAATGTGATAGGGGGGCTTTTTGGAAATACCTTGTGTTGCTAATTCATCCTCTGAGCAGCGCTATCACGGTCCTCTCTTCCCCATCACGTGACCCCACCCGGGGTCCGTGACCTCTGGGATCCGGTGATGTCACGTCAACTTCCACCACGGCCGGCCCCAGTCTTCCTGAGTGACTGGGCTGTGGGAGGCGTTTCACCGCTCGTCACAGCCCAGCATCACAGCCCAGCATCACAGCCCAGCATCACAGCCCAGCAGCACAGCCCAGCATCATAGCCCAGCAGCACAGCACAGCATCACAGCACAGCATCACAGCCCAGCAGCACAGCCCAGCATCACAGCACAGCATCACAGCCCAGCATCACAGCACAGCATCACAGCACAGCATCACAGCACAGCATCACAGCCCAGCAGCACAGCCCAGCATCACAGCACAGCATCACAGCCCAGCATCACAGCACAGCATCACAGCCCAGCATCACAGCACAGCATCACAGCACAGCAGCACAGCCCAGCAGCACAGCCCAGCATCACAGCACAGCATCACAGCACAGCATCACAGCCCAGCATCACAGCCCAACAGCACAGCCCAGCATCACAGCCCAGCATCACAGCACAGCATAGCATCACAGCACAGCAGCACAGCCCAGCATCACAGCCCAGCATCACAGCCCAGCAGCACAGCCCAGCATCACAGCACAGCATCACAGCACAGCATCACAGCACAGCAGCACAGCCCAGCATCACAGCCCAGCATCACAGCCCAGCAGCACAGCACAGCATCACAGCACAGCCCAGCAGCACAGCACAGCATCACAGCACAGCATCACAGCACAGCATCACAGCCCAGCATCACAGCACAGCATCTTGCGTGTTCTCGCCTTCACTGCAGAGCGCCGCAGTAAAATAGGTAAATTAGTGAAAGAGGGAATATGTGGGCGAGTGTTTTTTCAAATAAAACATTTTTTGTTGTCTTTATTTTTTTTTATTACTGACTGGGTTTGTATTGTCAGGTATCTGATAGACACTTGACATTACTAACCCTGGGGCTTGATGCTTGCTAACATTTCACAGCAGGCATCAACCCCTTATTACCCCATTTGCCAGCACAGCAGGGCAACGGGATGAGCCGAGTTGAAGTGCCAGGATTGGCGCATCTAATGTATGCACCACTTCTGGACGGCTGTGCCCTGCTATTTTTAGGCTGGGAAGGGCCAAATAAACATGGTCCTTCCCACCCTGAGAATACCAGACCACAGCTGTCAGCTCACCTTGACTGGTGATCCAATTTGGGGGAGGGACCTCCACGTTTTTTTTTTTAATAATATATTTATTTAGAAATTATTAAATAAACAAAACAGCGTGGGATCCCTCTATATTGGGTCACCAGCCAAGGTGAAGCTGACAGCTGCGGTCTACAGGCGGCTTTAGCCTAGCTGGCTAGCAAATATAGGGGAGCGGGCCAGCGCTGAGGAGGGGAGGGCCAGCACTGCGGAGAAGAGAGAGGGGTTTATTTTCTCTCTTCCGTAGCCGGCTATTGCCATTCTCGCCCTGCACTCGCGGTACACCGGGTGTACTGCGAGTGCAGTGCGATTTTTCTCTCGCCCCATAGACTTGAATGGGTGCGAGAGAAAGAGGATCGCATTGCACCCAGAGCATGCTGCGACTGTTTTTTCGGTCCTATTAGGGCTGAGAAAATAATCGCTCATGGGTGCTGACACATAGGCTAATATTCGTCCGAGTGGAATACGATGTTTTATCGCACTCCACTCGCTCCGATTTTCATGCCGTGTGTCTTAGGCCTAAAATCCGCTAGCACTCGTCCAACTAATACGGTGGCTGAGCCCTTACATCCAATATTGCAGTGTCTCAGCAATTTCAAGTTGGTGACAACAAAAGTACAAATGTAAATGAGGCCTAATTTAAAGATTGTATCTCATCAATATCTATGTCCACTTTCATTGTTTTAGCTATGAAGACAAAAATAAGAAGAGGAGGAATGGCCCCTACCAGAGAGCCAGAGAGCAGCAACCGAGAGGTAAGCAATCAACATACGAAGTCATGTATTTGTGAAGAATAGTTAGACTCGCTGTCTGTGACCATGTGCATGTTATTATTATTACATTAATCCTATGGCACTTTACATGTGAAAAAGGCGCATACATAGACAAGAACAATAATCATCAACATTTCATGGCACGGACACGTACAGGAGAAGAGAGGACCCTGCCCGCGAGGGCTCACAGTCTACAGGAGGAGAGAGGACCCTGCCCGAGAGGGCTCACAGTCTACAGGAGAAGAGAGGACCTTGCCCGCGAGGGCTCACAGTCTACAGGAGGAGAGAGGACCCTGCCCGAGAGGGCTCACAGTCTACAGGAGAAGAGAGGACCTTGCCCGCGAGGGCTCACAGTCTACAGGAGGAGAGAGGACCCTGCCCGAGAGGGCTCACAGTCTACAGGAGGAGAGAGGACCCTGCCCGCGAGGGCTCACAGTCTACAGGAGGAGAGAGGACCCTGCCCGCGAGGGCTCACAGTCTACAGGAGGAGAGAGGACCCTGCCCGCGAGGGCTCACAGTCTACAGGAGGAGAGAGGACCCTGCCCGAGAGGGCTCACAGTCTACAGGAGAAGAGAGGACCTTGCCCGCGAGGGCTCACAGTCTACAGGAGGAGAGAGAACCCTGCCCGAGAGGGCTCACAGTCTACAGGAGGAGAGAGGACCCTGCCCGAGAGGGCTCACAGTCTACAGGAGGAGAGAGGACCCTGCCCGTGAGGGCTCACAGTCTACAGGAGGAGAGAGGACCCTGCCCGAGAGGGCTCACAGTCTACAGGAGAAGAGAGGACCTTGCCCGCGAGGGCTCACAGTCTACAGGAGGAGAGAGAACCCTGCCCGAGAGGGCTCACAGTCTACAGGAGGAGAGAGGACCCTGCTGAAGAGAAGACTGCAAAGGTAAGGTTACAATCAACTATTTACATAATAGGATTGGTTGGGACTTTGGAAAAAAAAATGGGTTTAGGGCTACAGTTTGAGCACTCGGCCTGTAAAAGGTTCGCCATGACTGCTATAGGGCACTGTGCCTCTGTATTTTGGAGGACACTAAGTTCTATAAAAGTTACCAACTAACCCTATAGCCAAACATAAGGATGAATTAGCCCACATTCTGCAAACGGCATTTATGCGTGATTTGATCAGCAACAAGGAGTTGGAGTTTATGAAGGTGGAATTTCCACAAACTCCAACTTTCTATAGTGTCCCCAAGGGTCTTGATGTTCTAAAAGGGTGCCCAATTGTATTGGGGATAGGTATCCTTATGGAAAGGATTGGCAACTACGAGTACAGGGAGTACGTGTTTCACGGCTTCGTCAGCTCCTTACTATCTTACGTGAGGCATACTATGGACATCTTGAAGAAGCTGGAGGGGTTGGAGCCACCACCGCATACCTTGCTGGCGAGCTTGAATGTGGAAGCCCTCTACTGCTCTATCCCTCACGATAAAGGATGCGAAGCTGTGTGACATTTTCTTGACACCAGGGGCACCCAATATAGAGAACACAACGATTTCATCATTGAACTCTTGTGATTTATCCTTACTAGGAATGTGTTCATGTTCGATAGCCAGCTATACCATCAGCAGCTTGGCACCGCTATGGGCAGCCCCTGTGGAGCCATGTTTGCTAACCTCTATACCTTAGATAGTGGGAGGATTGTATAGTGTTCACTGATGAGACGAATCAATATACCTCGTCCATGCTACTGTGAGCGAGGTATATTGATGACATCTTCATCATGTGGATGGGTACGGAGCACAGTTTTAAGGAATTTGTTTGATCGACTGAATGGCAACACTATCGGGCTTTTTTTCACCTGTGAAATACAGAAGGACAGTCTAAATTTCCTAGACATCACTATAGTGAAATCACAGAGTGGCAGCCTGCAGACCACCCCTTACCCCTGCCATCAATGGGGTTCTCACCTGGCAGAGTCACCATCCGTAGCCCCTCCGCAGAGGCATCCCAAAGGTGCAGTATTTGTGTCTGCGGAGGAATTGTTTGGACATTGGCGACTACATCACCAAATCCAAGGATTTATGTGACCGATTTATACAGAGGGGCTACCCCAAAAGGATACTTGGCAATGCCTACCACCATGCATTGGCACTGGATAGGAATACGGTATTGGCCCCACGCTCCATTGATGACAACACAGAGCGTATGCACTTGGTGGACACCTATGATAATCACCACAGAGAGGTCCAGCATATCCTACAGGAGCTCTGGGACATCCTAAGAGTAGAAACCGATTTAGCTCCCTTTCTATCCGAACGTCCAGTGATCACGTACAGATGAGGCAGAAACCTGAGGGACAGGCTCACCACAGCCATTTTGCTGAGTACAGCAAGACTACCACTCAGCTGGATCAAGGACTCATGGGTACTTTAAATGTGGAGCCTGCAAGGCATGCAAATGTATCCTCAAGAGTAAAACATTTACTATTAATAGTGCGGTGACGGGCAAAATTTACCAAAACTGTGAACTAGCCACCTGTCGCACCAAAGGGGTAGTTAAAATGGCCACCTGTCCCAAAAACTATGTGGGCAAGATCAAGTGTGCGTTCCGCAGGAGGGTCCTCGATTATGTGGGCTATATCAGGAGACAGGAGGATACCACCCTTTCCAGGCACATGATGGAGGCACATCCAAGGAACCCCTTTGGCTTTTCCATTGAGGTACTGGAGGTTATCCAGATACCTCCCATGGGTGGCGATTGGAATAGTCCTTAAGGCCCCATTACACGCAACGACATATTTAACGATATGTCGTTGGGGTCACGGAATTTGTGACGCACATCCGGCTTCGTTAGCGACGTCGTTGCGTGTAACAGCTCCGAGCGACTGTTAACGATCAAAAATTACATCCAATGTTGCCATTCGGCCCTGTCCTATAGCCGTTACCTTACATTATCTGCTGTAGTTATTACTGCTATAATGTAACCTGCTGGGGATGATCCTTATAGCCTTACGTAGTCCTAGGTCATAATTCTGGGAACCTGCCATTTTTTCTCCTATGAGTCATCACTCTCCATTATCGTTATAACACATGCCACTTGCCGTGCCCTTGAATAACTTCCCCCCCAATCATCACCCATGCCGGTATCCACCAGGCATTGGGGTAAGAGATCGCCTTTGTTTCCCTAGCATACATTGCAATAGTCAGCGAGATATATATATACCCTGATACATAGGGATACGTGTCTCTTCATCTACAGAGGGTACCAATATGGAATCATTTATGTTGATCCACATTAACCCTGTGGAAGAAATATTCAGAAGTATATACTTCTCATAATAGGCGTTTTCATCAATATATATACCTTACATATGAGAGGTCGGGAGAACACCCACCCACTGTGTATGAGAGGTCGGGAGAACACCCACCCACTGTGTATGAGAGGTCGGTCGGGAGAACACCCACCCACTGTGTATGAGAGGTCGGGAGAACACCCACCCACTGTGGATGAGAGGTCGGGAGAACACCCACCCACTGTGTATGAGAGGTCGGGAGAACACCCACCCACTGTGTATGAGAGGTCGGGAGACCACCTACCCACTGTGTATGATAGGTCGGGAGAACACCCACCCACTGTGTATGAGAGGTCGGGAGACCACCTACCCACTGTGTATGAGAGGTCGGGAGAACACCCACCCACTGTGTATGAGAGGTCGGGAGAACACCCACCCACTGTGTATGAGAGGTCGGGAGAACACCCACCCACTGTGTATGAGAGGTCGGGAGAACACCCACCCACTGTGTATGAGAGGTCGGGAGAACACCCACCCACTGTGTATGAGAGGTTGGGAGAACACCCACCCACTGTGTATGAGAGGTCGGGAGAACACCCACCCACTGTGTATGAGAGGTCGGGAGAACACCCACCCACTGTGTATGAGAGGTCGGGAGAACACCCACCCACTGTGTATGAGAGGTCGGGAGACCACCCACCCACTGTGTATGAGAGGTCGGGAGAACACCCACCCACTGTGTATGAGAGGTCGGGAGAACACCCACCCACTGTGTATGAGAGGTCGGGAGACCACCCACCCACTGTGTATGAGAGGTCGGGAGAACACCCACCCACTGTGTATGAGAGGTCGGGAGAACACCCACCCACTGTGTATGAGAGGTCGGGAGACCACCCACCCACTGTGTATGAGAGGTCGGGAGAACACCCACCCACTGTGTATGAGAGGTCGGGAGAACACCCACCCACTGTGTATGAGAGGTCGGGAGAACACCCACCCACTGTGTATGAGAGGTCGGGAGAACACCCACCCACTGTGTATGAGAGGTCGGGAGAACACCCACCCACTGTGTATGAGAGGTCGGGAGAACACCCACCCACTGTGTATGAGAGGTCGGGAGAACACCCACCCACTGTGTATGAGAGGTCGGGAGAACACCCACCCACTGTGTATGAGAGGTCGGGAGACCACCCACTGTAGCCAGCGGTCATTTATATTGCTGCCTGGAGTCTATTTATTCATCATAATAAATACGGTGAATATTACTATAGATATTTACCAATTAATACAAAGCCTTGATCGCCATTAGAGCGGCCATCTTTGTCGGAAGACGTTCACATCTCTTCATATTGCAGAGATTCTGATGCCTTTCTTTTTGATTGCGATTTATATAGTAATTGACCCTAACCTCCATACTCAGCCTCTGTGCAGGGCTATTGAATATATGCACTAATCACAATAGGATGTGTGGCCACTGAATAAACTACATGGCCACCGCTTTGGCTTCATTATCCCTAGCACAGCGGCCGCCTCCATCTATATAATGTATCTGATAAAACGCTGCAAGTCTGTAACTGCTGGAACCTGATCCTGGTACTTACCTGGGTCTGGAGAACTGCTGATTGGCCCGTGCTGACCAATAGTGACATCAGTGGAAGCTGTGACTAGGGTTTTATCGTAGCCACATAAAGCATCCTGCCTCTGTCACGCTAAACAATGTGTCTGATTGGTGCACGCTCAGCCCAGCGGCCCAGAGGGGAGGGACGCACGTAACAGCCGCTCCATGCGGCCAGCCATTATGCCGGCGTGTCATTGTCAAATACGTTCTATCTAAAACCAGTGTTCTTAAAATGAGAAGTTGCCAATTACCCCTGATGGGTCCGGGCAACTACAATGTACGGACGAAACGCGTAGGACAATAGCACTTCATATTAGAACACTGAGCAAATGAGTTGCCCCAATGGGACTTCAACAAACTATGTTTTAGGTGGCCCCTTTATGATGCCCTTTTGGTCAGCCAGCCAGACGGGTTGTCATTACCTGGCGCCTATGCATCAGGCATGCCGGCATCTGCAGATTCCTTAGATCCTGCTGCTGACACGGCCGGCCTCAGCACGCACTGATCACTAGTATTGTCTAAAGGCCCTGTCACACACAGAGAGAAATCTTTGGCAGATCTGTGGTTGCAGTGAAATCATGGACATATTGTTCCATTTGTACACAGCCACAAACCTGGCACTGATTGTCCACATATTCACTGCAACCACAGATCTGCCGCAGATTTATCTCTGTGTGTGACAGGGCCTTAAGGCTAGTTTCACACTTGCGTTGGACGGGATCCGTAGCATTGCGTTGTGTGACGCATGCAATGGATGCGTTGCATATAGTGGCACAACGGATGCTACGGATCGTACAAAATAACGCAATCCGTTATAGGTTTTTTTCCTTGACTTTACACATCTGGGCATGCGCAGTTGTGTAAAGTCAGGTGCGTTAACGGAATCCGTCAAATGACGCATTCTAACGGAATCCGCCACCATAGGCGTCCATTATAAAAACAACAGACGCCAAACGGATTCCTGCAGGTTGCGTTTTTTGACACTCCGCCAAGCGCAGAAAAACGCTACATGCAGCGTTCCATCTGCCCGATGCAGCGTCAAAATAACGACGCTGCGTCGTCCAGCGGATGCAACGCAGACACTTGCGTTACAATGCGTCGTCCATATAAGTCTATGGAGAATAGCGCAGTGCGTTAACGGACTGCGCTATTCTCCATAGTGACGGAATGCGCTGAACGCAAGTGTGAAAGTAGCCTTACACTGATCGCAGAATGATATCCACAATCTCATGGGTGGCTCAGTGGTTAGCACTGCAGTCTTGCAGCTCTGGGGTCCTGGGTCCAACTCCCACCAAAGGCAACATCTGCAAGGAGTTTGTATGTTCTCCCCGTGTTTGTGTGGATTTCCTCCAGGTACTCCAGTTTCCTCCCACACTCTAAAGACATACTGATAGGGAATTTAGATTGTGAGCCCCAATGGGGACAGTGTTGCCAGTGTGTGGACAGCGCTGTGGAATTAATTGCGCTATATAAATGAATAAATATTACTTTTATTAATCTGTCTCCACACCGATGTCAGCTACTAAAGCAACTGACTTGTATCCACAGTATATTGGCCGATAGCACCATCTAGCGGCCATCTAGTGATATTACAGTTGATTGTGTGATGTTTCAGTCTACTATCTAGGAATTTCAGTCCTTCGTAGTTGGAATTATAGGAGCAGACTGCTTTTCCTATTTTATTTCTAATAAGTGATATTTTACGGCACAGCTCCTATTCTTCTAGTTCGGAGTGCCTGAAAAGTAGTTTTCGACCACATGATGTTTTGGCGAACTCCGGAGAAATTGCACAAATTGTAAGATCCTTTAACTCTTGTTACACTAGTGATTTGAAACATTTAAGTTTAAAGCAACATTTTTGTGGTTAAAAATGTATTTTTTCATATTTATGGCTCCTTATTATAAAATTCTGTGAAGCACATGGGGTTCAAGATACTCATAAACATCTAGATAAATTCCTTGAAGGGTCTAGTTTCCAAAATGGGGTCACTTGTGGAGGGGCTTCACTGTTTTGGCAAGTCAGTTGCTCTCCAAAAAGTCGGCTCTGTGTCCACTATAGATTCCAGACAATTTTGCGTTTAAAAAGTCAAATGGCGTTCCTTCCTTTCAGAGCTCCGCCGTGCGCCCAAACAGTAGATTTCCACTAAATATGGGGTATCAGCATACTCAGGAGAAATTGCACAACAAACTGTATCGTGCATTTTCTCTTGTTACCCTTGTGAAAATGCAAAATATGGGGCTAATGTAATATTTGTGGGAAAAAGTAACATTTTCATTTTTTTCCCTCTACACTGCTTTAGTTCCTGTGAAGCACCTAAAGCAGGAGTGGGGAACTTTTTTTCTGCCAAGGGCCATTTGGAAATTTCAATCAACCTTCGGGGGCTGCACAAAATTATCAATGTGAAAATGACCCAGGAATATTTGGTCAAACAATTAACTCACCCCCATTGTGGTGGTTGGAGCTGCTTCTCTTTCGTGCAGCTGTGATGTTCAGTGAGACTAATCATGTTACTTCCTCACAGCTGCTTTTCCAGGTTTGTCTCGGTGTGGAGCGCAGTCAACTCTTTGTGATAATAAGATTGGTAAATACTGTATATATAAATCACAGGAGACACCTACATCACTGGAGGGGCTGGGGGCATACACATCACAGGAGACGCTGGGGGCATACACATCACAGGAGACGCTGGGAGCATACACATCACAGGAGACGCTGGGAGCATACACATCACAGGAGACGCTGGGAGCATACACATCACAGGAGACGCTGGGAGCATACACATCACAGGAGACGCTGGGAGCATACACATCACAGGAGACGCTGGGAGCATACACATCACAGGAGACGCTGGGAGCATACACATCACAGGAGACGCTGGGAGCATACACATCACAGGAGACGCTGGGGCATACTTATCACAGGAGACGCTGGGGGCATACACATCACAAGAGACGCTGGGGGCATACACATCACAGGAGACGCTGTGGGCATACACATCACAGGAGACACTGGGGGCATACACATCACAGGAGACGCTGGGGGCATACACATCACAGGAAACGCTAGGGGCATACACATCACATGAGGGCTGAGGGCATAGACATCACAGGAGGGGCTGGGGGCATACACATCGCAGGAGGTGCCTGGGGCATACACATCAGGAGGTTCCAGGGGCATACACATGACAGGAGGGGCTGAGGCACATACATCACAGGAGGGGCTGGGGCACAGAAATCACTGGGAGGCATAAACATGGCTGTGGGGCATGGACATCACTTGGTGGGCACAGACGGCACTGGGCAGCCACAGGCATCACTAGGCGGGGGCATAGACATCACTAGGGGGTACAGACATAATTGGGGGAGTGACTGGGGGGGCACGGACAGCACTTGCGAAGCACAGATGTCACCAGGGGGTACACAGCACTGGGGGTGGTACACAGCATTACAGGGAACACATCACTGGGGGGAGCAGGCACACAGCACTGGAGGGTGGGCACACATGCTGGAAGCGGTGAAGCTGCTGTGGGACGGAAGCGCAGAGCGCTAATCCCCCTCACAAAGTAAGTCCTGTGCTCCCTGGCACTGGCCAGCAAGAGAGCCCATTAGTACACGCATGTGGGGATTTAAAGGGCCGGCGGCCAGCAAGAATGCGGCGGCCTTCCGACCACTGCCGGCCCTGGGAATCTGCCCAGAGGCCACACAAAAGATCATCATGGGCCAGAGGTTCCCTACCACTGACCTAAAGGGTCAATAAACAACTTGAATGTGATTTTAGGGGTGCAGTTTTTAGAATGGTGAAATTTTTCGGTATTTTCTGTCAAAAAGGCCTCTTAAATTCACTTTAAATGTGATGTGGTGCCTAAAGAAAAGAATAAAAAAAAAATATTTTTTTTTGTTTTAAATTTGTTGGAAAAAATAGAAATTGTAGATAAACTTTGAACTCTTCTAACTTCCTAAAAAACACAAAACATGATATTTCAGAAATAGTGGTGATGTAAAATAGACAATTGGCTCTGTCACTAAGTGGTGAAACAGACATGAAAATCGGGCAGCACGCAGAATAACGTGGCATCCGAGCGCTATCTCAATTTTATCCTCACACATCCAAAGACTTCCGATTGTCGAGTTTAATGCCTGACTCAGATCAAATATGAATGTGTCTCCATGTTTTGGGGCGGCCATGTGAACACCCCCATAAATGCTATGATCTCTATCTGTGAAGAGCGCGGGTACAGAACTCGTACCTGACAGACATCTGAATGGGGATGCATTGTCGATGTGAAAGGTTGTCTCTATCATTGCTTTAAAATGCTCTGAACTACACATACAGAAGGACCCTACACTAGACTATCAGACGTGTATAACACCGCTCCTGGAACACGTTACACTTAAATATAACTTGTAGAGCAGGTTACCCCTGTCGGTAGTTGGCAGAATCAACTTAATCAAAATGATATTACTTCCAAAGCTTAGTTATACACTACAACATAGTGCAGTATCAGTTACCAAGTCCTTCTTCTCTGCGCTGAACTCGCTTACTACTACTTTCATATGGGGGAGATCCAGACCCAAACTCCGGTTATCCATTTTACAGAGATCCAAGAGACTGGGAGGGATGGCTCTGCCGGAGGTCTTCCTGTACTATCTGGCGGGGCAGCTTAAAGCACTAGTGGCCTGGATGCCTGGTTGTCAACTGCCGAACTCCGAGAGTCACTTGGCACACGCGGCCGGGACTGACTGTTTGGTGGTTTTTTTGGAATCAGATGGACTGAGAATATCACGGCATCTACCCCTCCTCAAGCTGGCAAGATTGGTCTGGCGACAAGCTAAGAGAGTAGCACATTTTGAGGGAGTGGTGGCGGAGCTCCCACTATGGGGGAATAGCGACTTCCATACTCTGAGAGATCACCCCTCAGCACAATTTTGGGTCACTCACAATGTCATTACACCGGGTGATCTATATGCCCCGGGAACCACAACCTTCAAATCCTTTGACCAGATCCAAACTGAATATAATATCCCAAGGTCGCAATTTTTTAGATACCTGCAGATTCGCACAGCGATTCAGTCCCATATGCAGAAAATTGGAACAGGGAAACTGATATCAACACTCCCGATGATAGGTATCCTAAAATCACAGGGACCTCGGGGTTTAATCTCAGCCATATATACTTACCTGTTATCGGTGGGGTGGAGTCGGACCCCTTGCCAGCCCAGGATAGATGGAGATCTCTATACAGGGAGAGGAATGGGAAGAGATATTGGAATCTCCGACTGTGGTATCCCCTTCGGTTAATAATAAGTTGCTTCAATGTTACATTGTTCACCAGGCGCACCTTACTCCAACTCGATTATTTAGTATGTTCTCGCACATCGGAGTGCCCGAGCTGTCATCTCTCAGGGGCAAGTTTCATACATATGATCTGGAGCTGTCCTAATATATCCTCGTATTGGAGGGGAGTGACATCCCTGCTATCATTGATTGTGTCAATTCCTGTTTCATGCGACCCATTGATATGCCTATTTGGGGTAATGGAGGAAGAGTCCTGGGATCATTATATGATAACATTCCTCAGAGGGGCATTATTTTTGGCTAGAAAAGTAATAGCCTTGCAGTGGGTGGGGGATTCGAGTCCAACTGTGCGCTCCTGGGTTAAATTAGTCAATGCAACTATAGTCTATGAGCGGGTGGAATACTACAACAGGGGGTGCCCGGAAAAATGTAACAAAATATGGGGTCTATGGAACTCTTCTCCAGATACACTTACAGAGGCTTAGAGGAATCTATGCGAATAGAGGTGGTTCCCGTTAGATGTTGGGAGATGGAAGCTATCCTACGGTATCTTGCGGTAAAGTGATGCAATGTAACTTGTTCTTTCTTTTTCACCTTTTTATTCCCTTTTCTACCCTGTTTCTTAAAATATGGTCATGTTGATCTTTAGAGCTGTTCTTAGGCGGGCTTTGCACACTACGACATCGCAGCCCGATGCTGCGATGCCGAGTGCGATAGTGCCCGCCCCCGTCGCAGCAGCGATATGTGGTGATAGCTGGCGTAGCGAAAGTTATCGCTACGCCAGCTTCACACACACTCACCTGCCGTGCGACGTCCCTGTGGCCGGCGACCCGCCTCCTTGTTAAGGGGGCGGGTCGTGCGGCGTCACTGCGACGTCACACGGCAGGCGGCCAATCAGAGCGGAGGGGCGGAGATGAGCAGGATGTAAACATCCTGCCCACCTCCTTCCTTCCGCATATCCTACGGAAGCCGCAGTGAGGCCGGTAGGAGACGTTCCTCGCTCCTGCGACTTCACACACAGCGATGTGTGCTGCCGCAGGAGCGAGGAACAACATCGGACCGTCGCGTCAGCGTAATCATGGATTACGCCGACGCTGCACCGATGATACGATTACGACGCTTTTGCGCTCGTTAATCGTATCATCCAGGCTTTACACACTGCGATGTCGCATGCGATGCCGGAAGTGCGTCATTTTCAATTTGACCCCACCGACATCGCACCTGCGATGTCGCAGTGTGCAAAGTGCCCCTAATGCTTAATATAAAACTGGATATATATACAAATGATAAGAAGAATGGATAATACTATTTTATCTTGAGTACAACAGATACTATGGACTGTAATATGATTCTTCAGTGTTGTGAACGTATAGCACTATCCATGTACTGAGCTATTTCTCACATTGTAAATGTCAGCTATACCATGTTTGAAACTGTTAATAAAACGAAGTAAAAAAAAAAATGCTCTGAACTAGAAATACTAAATACTCTGCATTGTTTTTATTCAACAGAGCCGGCCTAAGCCGTATTGGCTGCGAAACCAAGTGCAAGGGTAAGTCTTATTTACTCCTCGTAAAGATGTTCTCCATTACTAATTCAAGCCCTTTATAAATACTACTAGAAGGTGGCCCGATTGTAACGCATCGGGTATTCTAGAATTTATTGTGTAGTTAATGTATGATTTTTGTTATATACATAGATGTTGTTGTGTGTAGTTGCCAAGTGTTTGTGTAGGGCAGGGGTCTCAAACACGTGGCCCGCGGGCCGCATGCGGCCCCTGAGGCTGTTTGTTGCGGCCCGCAGACCCCGTGACGATCGCGGCTCTATGCTGAGGGTCGGCGCCGGCAGGACTTTACTGCACTTGAATCCATCTGCGGTGCCGCGCAAGGAGCTGTCAGTTCTATCCCAGTTGCTGCTGCTGTCTGCCAGTCAGATGCAAGGAGGTGACGTCATACAGCGACGTCACTTCCTTGCATCTGATTGGCAGGCAGCAGCCATTGGTCCAGACACAGCTCCTCTGCGCTGCACCGCAAATGGATTCAAATGCAGTGAAGTTCCTGCCGGCGCCGACCCTCAGCACAGAGCCGCGATCGTCACGGGCCGCAACAAGCAGGTAAGGTACGTGCTCAAGATCAGGACCCGCTGCGTGCTGGACACAGCGCGTCCTGATCGGCGGGGCCGCAAGTCTACTCCTTAGGAGACCGCAGCTGCCCGTGCCTGCGATCAGGGGTTCGGGCCGCTGCGGTCTCCTCGCTGTGCTCTGCCTAGGAAGGACGCTTCCGACTCCGCAGCATAAATTCACATGCTGCGGCCTCTGGAAGCCACACCGCAGTTCCGTTTTCACTGCGGGCCGTACACGCACAGTGGGCATGGGGTTTTTAGAAATCCCATGCCCACTGTGCTTTTACCATACATAGCAGGGTTTTGGACGCAGCTGAAGCATGCTGCATCCAAAACTCTGCAAGTACTGATCGTGGGCACACAGGGAACGGAGGAAAGGTGAGGAGAATTTTTTTTTTTGTTTGCGTATTACTAAAGGATGGGCAGAATACTACAGGGATGGCCACAATACTACAAGGATGGGCAGAATATTACAGGGATGGCCACAATACTACAAGGATGGGCAGAATACTACAGGGATGGCCACAATACTACAAGGATGGGCAGAATACTACAGGGATGGCCACAATACTACAAGGATGGGCAGAATATTACAGGGATGGCCACAATACTACAAGGATGGGCAAAATACTACAGGGATGGCCACAATACTACAAGGGTGGGTAGAATACTACAGGGATGGCCACAATACTACAAGGGTGGGCAGAATACTACAGGGATGGCCACAATACTACAAGGGTGGGCAGAATACTACAGGGATGGCCACAATACTACAAGGATGGGCAGAATACTACAGGGATGGCCACAATACTACAAGGATGGGCAGAATATTACAGGGATGGCCACAATACTACAAGGGTGGGCAGAATACTACAGGGATGGCCACAATACTACAAGGGTGGGCAGAATACTACAGGGATGGCCACAATACTACAAGGATGGGCAGAATATTACAGGGATGGCCACAATACTACAAGGGTGGGCAGAATACTACAGGGATGGCCACAATACTACAGGGATGGGTTGAATACTACGGGGATGGCCACAATACTACGGGAATTGGCAGAATACTACAGAGCACAATACTACAAGGATGAGCACAATACTACAAGGATGGGCACAATATTACTGGGCACAATACTACAAGAATGGGCAGATACTACAAGGATTGGAACAATATTACAGGGCACAATACTACAGGGCACAAGGATGGGCACTATACTACTGGGCACATACTACAAGGATGGGCAGATACTACTGGGCACAATACCACAAGGATGAGCACCTTACTACAGGGCACACGGATGGGGACATTACTGCAGCATGGGCACATTACTACAAGATTTTGGCTAAGATTACTATATGATGCTGCTAATTGTAAAACAATTACAAGAAGGTGATAAAATGTAAAAAAAAAAAAAATCCTAAAGCATGACATTTTTTTTTATTTACATTAAAAATGCTTTTCTGTACATAAACGTAACAAAAAAAGTGCACGTTTGTTATAATAAACAAGCGAAAAATGCTTACAAAAGTGATCCAAGATGTATAGAAAAAAAAACATGGATTCATTAAAAATGTTCACTTTGTCCTGCAAATAATGCGGCCCCCCCTCATTTTTTTTTTCTATATGCGGCCCATACACCCAGCTGAGTTTGAGACCCCTGGTGTAGGGGCTGTAAATGTTCTGGGTGTTGTCTGGGTGGTGGTGTGTGAGAGCGGTGTTGTTTGTGTGGAGCGCTGTGTGTATGTTGCGTTGTTTGTGGAGCGCTGTGTGTCTGCAGTGTTGTCTGTGTGTGGTGCTGTGTGTGTTGCGCGGTGGGTGTGGGGTGCGTGTGTGTGTTTTGGGGGAGGTATGTTTTGTGCAATGTGTGTGTGTTGCGCGGTATGTGCGTATATTTGTGTATGGTTTGTGTTTTGGGTGTTGTGTGTGTGCGGCGTTGTCTGTGTGTGTGGGTGTCTGTGTAGGGCGGTGTTTGTGGTTCCCAGTGTGTGTGTGTGGTGTGTTGTACAGTGCGCGTGTGGCAGTGTGTGTGTGTGTGTTTTGGGGGGAGGTGTGCACCCCCATCGTGCTCCATCCCCCATGCTGCGCACTCCCCATCGTGCTCCATCCCCCATGCTGCGCTCCCCCATCGTGCTCCATCCCCCATGCTGCCCACCCCCCATCGTGCTCCATCCCCCATGCTGCGCACTCCCCATCGTGCTCCATCCCCCATGCTGCGCACCCCCCATCGTGCTCCATCCCCCATGCTGCGCACTCCCCATCGTGCTCCATCCCCCATGCTGCGCACCCCCCATCGTGCTCCATCCCCCATGCTGCGCACCCCCCATGCTGCGCACCCCCCATCGTGCTCCATCCCCCATGTTGCGCACCCCCCATCGTGCTCCATCCCCCTTGCTGCGCACCCCCCATTGTGCTCCATCCCCCATGCTGCGCACTCCCCATCGTGCTCCATCCCCCATGCTGCGCACTCCCCATCGTGCTCCATCCCCCATGCTGCGCACCCCCCATCGTGCTCCATCCTCCATACTGCGCACTCCCCATCGTCCTCCATCCCCCATGCTGCGCACTCCCCATCATGCTCCATCCCCCATGCTGCGCACTTCACATCGTGCTCCATCCCTCATGCTGCGCATCCCCCATCGCGCTCCATCCCCCATGCTGCGCACTCCCCGTCATGCTCCATCCCCCATGCTGCGCACTCCCTATCGTGCTCCATCCCCCATGCTGCGCACCCCCCATCGTGCTCCATCCCCCATGCTGCGCACTCCCTATCGTGCTCCATCCCCCATGCTGCGCACTCCCCATCGTGCTCCATCCTCCATGCTGCGCACTCCCCATCGAGCTCCATCCCCCATGCTGCGCACCCCCCATCGTTCTCCATCCCCCATGCTGCGCACCCCCCATCGTGCTCCATCCCCCATGCTGCGCACTCCCCATCGTGCTCCATCCGCCATGCTGCGCACTCCCCATCGTGCTCCATCCCCCATGCTGCGCACTCCCCATCGTGCTCCATCCCCAATGCGCACTCCCCATCGTGCTCCATCCCCCATGCTGCGCACCCCCCATCGTGCTCCATCCCCCCTGCTGCGCACCCCCCATCGTGCTGCACAGTCACACATCAGACAGTATACACGCACACATCTGATCGCATACACTCACACCCCACTTCTGCCTATGCCCTCCGGTGGGCGGTCCCAGCAGCTGTGCTGCACGCCGTGCTCCTCTGCCTTCTACCGACACGCACACATCCCATCGCATACACGCACACCCCCCATCGTGCTACATCCCCCATGCTGCGCATTCCCCATCGTGCTCCATCCCCCATGCTGCGCACCCGCCATCGTGCTCCATTCCCCATGCTGCGCACTCCCCATCGTGCTTCATCCCCCATGCTGCGCACCCCCATCGTGCTCCATCCCCCATGCTGCGCACTCCCCATCGTGCTCCATCCCCCATGCTGCGCACTCCCCATCGTGCTCCATCCCCCATGCTGTGCACTCCCCATCGTGCTCCATCCCCCATGCTGCGCACTCCCCATCGTGCTCCATCCCCCATGCTGCGCACCCCCCATCGTGCTCCATCCCCCATGCTGCGCACCCCCCATCGTGCTCCATCCCTCATGCTGCGCTTCCCCCATCGCGCTCCATCCCCCATGCTGCGCACTCCCTGTCGTGCTCCATCCCCCATCCTGCACACTCCCCATCGTGCTACATCACCCTTGCTGCGCACTCCCCATCGTGCTCCATCCCCCATGCTGCGCACTCCCCATCGTGCTCCATCCCCCATGCTGCGCACCCCCCATCGTGCTCCATCCTCCATGCTGCGCGCTCCCCATCGAGCTCCATCCCCCATGCTGTGCACCCCCCATCGTTCTCCATCCCCCATGCTGCGCACCCCCCATCGTGCTCCATCCCCCATGCTGCGCACCCGCCATCGTGCTCCATCCCCCATGCTGCGCACTCCCCATCGTGCTCCATCCCCCATGCTGCGCACCCCCCATCGTGCTCCATCCCCCATGCTGCGCACTCCCCATCGTGCTCCATCCCCCATGCTGCGCACTCCCCATCGTGCTCCATCCCCCATGCTGCGCACTCCCCATCGTGCTCCATCCCCCATGCTGCGCACTCCCCATCGTGCTCCATCCCCCATGCTGTGCACCCCCCATCGTGCTCCATCCCCCATGCTGCGCACCCCCCATCGTGCTCCATCCCTCATGCTGCGCTTCCCCCATCGCGCTCCATCCCCCATGCTGCGCACTCCCCGTCGTTCTCCATCCCCCATGCTGCACACTCCCCATCGTGCACCATCACCCATGCTGCGCACTCCCCATCGTGCTCCATCCCCCCTGCTGCGCACTCCCCATCGTGCTCCATCCCCCATGCTGCGCACTCCCCGTCGTGCTCCATCCCCCATGCTGCACACTCCCCATCGTGCACCATCACCCATGCTGCGCACTCCCCATCGTGCTCCATCCCCTATGCTGCGCACTCCCCATCGAGCTGCATCCCCCATGCTGCGCACCCCCCATCGTTCTCCATCCCCCATGCTGCGCACCCCCCATCGTGCTCCATCCCCCATGCTGCGCACTCCCCATCGTGCTCCATCCCCCATGCTGCGCACTCGCCATCGTGCTCCATCCCCCATGCTGTGCACTCCCCATCGTGCTCCATCCCCCATGCTGCGCACTCCCCATCGTGCTCCATCCCCAATGCGCACTCCCCATTGTGCTCCATCCCCCATGCTGCGCACCCCCCATCGTGCTCCATCCCCCCATGCTGCCCACCCCCCATCGTGCTCCATCCCCCATGCTGCGCACTCCCCATCGTGCTCCATCCCCCATGCTGCGCACCCCCCATCGTGCTCCATCCCCCATGCTGCGCACTCCCCATCGTGCTCCATCCCCCATGCTGCGCACCCCCCATCGTGCTCCATCCCCCATGCTGCGCACTCCCCATGCTGCGCACCCCCCATCGTGCTCCATCCCCCATGTTGCGCACCCCCCATCGTGCTCCATCCCCTTTGCTGCGCACCCCCCATTGTGCTCCATCCCCCATGCTGCGCACTCCCCATCGTGCTCCATCCCCCATGCTGCGCACTCCCCATCGTGCTCCATCCCCCATGCTGCGCACCCCCCATCGTGCTCCATCCTCCATACTGCGCACTCCCCATCGTCCTCCATCCCCCATGCTGCGCACTCCCCATCGTGCTCCATCCCCCATGCTGCGCACTTCACATCGTGCTCCATCCCTCATGCTGCGCATCCCCCATCGCGCTCCATCCCCCATGCTGCGCACTCCCCGTCATGCTCCATCCCCCATGCTGTGCACCCCCATCGTTCTCCATCCCCCATGCTGCGCACCCCCCATCGTGCTCCATCCCCCATGCTGCGCACCCGCCATCGTGCTCCATCCCCCATGCTGCGCACTCCCCATCGTGCTCCATCCCCCATGCTGCGCACCCCCCATCGTGCTCCATCCCCCATGCTGCGCACTCCCCATCGTGCTCCATCCCCCATGCTGCGCACTCCCCATCGTGCTCCATCCCCCATGCTGCGCACTCCCCATCGTGCTCCATCCCCCATGCTGCGCACTCCCCATCGTGCTCCATCCCCCATGCTGTGCACCCCCCATCGTGCTCCATCCCCCATGCTGCGCACCCCCCATCGTGCTCCATCCCTCATGCTGCGCTTCCCCCATCGCGCTCCATCCCCCATGCTGCGCACTCCCCGTCGTTCTCCATCCCCCATGCTGCACACTCCCCATCGTGCACCATCACCCATGCTGCGCACTCCCCATCGTGCTCCATCCCCCATGCTGCGCACTCCCCATCGTGCTCCATCCCCCATGCTGCGCACTCCCCGTCGTGCTCCATCCCCCATGCTGCACACTCCCCATCGTGCACCATCACCCATGCTGCGCACTCCCCATCGTGCTCCATCCCCTATGCTGCACACTCCCCATCGAGCTGCATCCCCCATGCTGCGCACCCCCCATCGTTCTCCATCCCCCATGCTGCGCACCCCCCATCGTGCTCCATCCCCCATGCTGCGCACTCCCCATCGTGCTCCATCCCCCATGCTGCTCACTCGCCATCGTGCTCCATCCCCCATGCTGTGCACTCCCCATCGTGCTCCATCCCCCATGCTGCGCACTCCCCATTGTGCTCCATCCCCCATGCTGCGCACTCCCCATCGTGCTCCATCCCCCATGCTGCGCACCCCCCATCGTGCTCCATCCTCCATACTGCGCACTCCCCATCGTCCTCCATCCCCCATGCTGCGCACTCCCCATCGTGCTCCATCCCCCATGCTGCGCACTTCACATCGTGCTCCATCCCTCATGCTGCGCATCCCCCATCGCGCTCCATCCCCCATGCTGCGCACTCCCCGTCATGCTCCATCCCCCATGCTGTGCACCCCCATCGTTCTCCATCCCCCATGCTGCGCACCCCCCATCGTGCTCCATCCCCCATGCTGCGCACCCGCCATCGTGCTCCGTCCCCCATGCTGCGCACTCCCCATCGTGCTCCATCCCCCATGCTGCGCACCCCCCATCGTGCTCCATCCCCCATGCTGCGCACTCCCCATCGTGCTCCATCCCCCATGCTGCACACTCCCCATCGTGCTCCATCCCCCATGCTCCGCACTCCCCATCGTGCTCCATCCCCCATGCTGCGCACTCCCCATCGTGCTCCATCCCCCATGCTGTGCACCCCCCATCGTGCTCCATCCCCCATGCTGCGCACCCCCCATCGTGCTCCATCCCTCATGCTGCGCTTCCCCCATCGCGCTCCATCCCCCATGCTGCGCACTCCCCGTCGTTCTCCATCCCCCATGCTGCACACTCCCCATCGTGCACCATCACCCATGCTGCGCACTCCCCATCGTGCTCCATCCCCCATGCTGCGCACTCCCCATCGTGCTCCATCCCCCATGCTGCGCACTCCCCGTCGTGCTCCATCCCCCATGCTGCACACTCCCCATCGTGCACCATCACCCATGCTGCGCACTCCCCATCGTGCTCCATCCCCTATGCTGCACACTCCCCATCGAGCTGCATCCCCCATGCTGCGCACCCCCCATCGTTCTCCATCCCCCATGCTGCGCACCCCCCATCGTGCTCCATCCCCCATGCTGCGCACTCCCCATCGTGCTCCATCCCCCATGCTGCTCACTCGCCATCGTGCTCCATCCCCCATGCTGTGCACTCCCCATCGTGCTCCATCCCCCATGCTGCGCACTCCCCATCGTGCTCCATCCCCAATGCGCACTCCCCATTGTGCTCCATCCCCCATGCTGCGCACCCCCCATCGTGCTCCATCCCCCATTCTGCGCACCCCCCATCGTGCTCCATCCCCCATGCTGCGCACCCCCCATCGTGCTCCATCCCTCATGCTGCGCTTCCCCATCGCGCTCCATCCCCCATGCTGCGCACTCCCCGTCGTGCTCCATCCCCCATGCTGCACACTCCCCATCGTGCTCTATCACCCATGCTGCGCACTCCCCATCGTGCTCCATCCCCCATGCTGCGCACTCCCCATCGTGCTCCATCCCCCATGCTGCGCACCCCCCATCGTGCTCCATCCTCCATGCTGCGCACTCCCCATCGAGCTCCATCCCCCATGCTGCGCACCCCCCATCGTTCTCCATCCCCCATGCTGCGCACCCCCCATCGTGCTCCATCCCCCATGCTGCGCACTCCCCGTCGTTCTCCATCCCCCATGCTGCACACTCCCCATCGTGCACCATCACCCATGCTGCGCACCCCCCATCGTGCTCCATCCCTCATGCTGCGCTTCCCCCATCGCGCTCCATCCCCCATGCTGCGCACTCCCCGTCGTTCTCCATCCCCCATGCTGCACACTCCCCATCGTGCACCATCACCCATGCTGCGCACTCCCCATCGTGCTCCATCCCCCATGCTGCGCACTCCCCATCGTGCTCCATCCCCCATGCTGCGCACTCCCCGTCGTGCTCCATCCCCCATGCTGCACACTCCCCATCGTGCACCATCACCCATGCTGCGCACTCCCCATCGTGCTCCATCCCCTATGCTGCACACTCCCCATCGAGCTGCATCCCCCATGCTGCGCACCCCCCATCGTTCTCCATCCCCCATGCTGCGCACCCCCCATCGTGCTCCATCCCCCATGCTGCGCACTCCCCATCGTGCTCCATCACCCATGCTGCTCACTCGCCATCGTGCTCCATCCCCCATGCTGTGCACTCCCCATCGTGCTCCATCCCCCATGCTGCGCACTCCCCATCGTGCTCCATCCCCAATGCGCACTCCCCATTGTGCTCCATCCCCCATGCTGCGCACCCCCCATCGTGCTCCATCCCCCATTCTGCGCACCCCCCATCGTGCTCCATCCCCCATGCTGCGCACCCCCCATCGTGCTCCATCCCTCATGCTGCGCTTCCCCCATCGCGCTCCATCCCCCATGCTGCGCACTCCCCGTCGTGCTCCATCCCCCATGCTGCACACTCCCCATCGTGCTCTATCACCCATGCTGCGCACTCCCCATCGTGCTCCATCCCCCATGCTGCGCACTCCCCATCGTGCTCCATCCCCCATGCTGCGCACCCCCCATCGTGCTCCATCCTCCATGCTGCGCACTCCCCATCGAGCTCCATCCCCCATGCTGCGCACCCCCCATCGTTCTCCATCCCCCATGCTGCGCACCCCCCATCGTGCTCCATCCCCCATGCTGCGCACTCCCCGTCGTTCTCCATCCCCCATGCTGCACACTCCCCATCGTGCACCATCACCCATGCTGCGCACTCCCCATCGTGCTCCATCCCCCATGCTGCGCACTCCCCATCGTGCTCCATCCCCCATGCTGCGCACTCCCCGTCGTGCTCCATCCCCCATGCTGCACACTTCCCATCGTGCACCATCACCCATGCTGCGCACTCCCCATCGTGCTCCATCCCCTATGCTGCACACTCCCCATCGAGCTGCATCCCCCATGCTGCGCACCCCCCATCGTTCTCCATCCCCCATGCTGCGCACCCCCCATCGTGCTCCATCCCCCATGCTGCGCACTCCCCATCGTGCTCCATCCCCCATGCTGCGCACTCGCCATCGTGCTCCATCCCCCATGCTGTGCACTCCCCATCGTGCTCCATCCCCCATGCTGCGCACTCCCCATCGTGCTCCATCCCCAATGCGCACTCCCCATTGTGCTCCATCCCCCATGCTGCGCACCCCCCATCGTGCTCCATCCCCCATTCTGCGCACCCCCCATCGTGCTCCATCCCCCATGCTGCGCACCCCCCATCGTGCTCCATCCCTCATGCTGCGCTTCCCCCATCGCGCTCCATCCCCCATGCTGCGCACTCCCCGTCGTGCTCCATCCCCCATGCTGCACACTCCCCATCGTGCTCTATCACCCATGCTGCGCACTCCCCATCGTGCTCCATCCCCCATGCTGCGCACTCCCCATCGTGCTCCATCCTCCATGCTGCGCACCCCCCATCGTGCTCCATCCTCCATGCTGCGCACTCCCCATCGAGCTCCATCCCCCATGCTGCGCACCCCCCATCGTTCTCCGTCCCCCATGCTGCGTACCCCCCATCGTGCTCCATCCCCCATGCTGCGCACTCCCCATCGTGCTCCATCCCCCATGCTGCGCACTCCCCATCGTGCTCCATCCCCCATGCTGCGCACTCCCCATCGTGCTCCATCCCCCATGCTGCGCACTCCCCATCGTGCTCCATCCCCCATGCTGCGCATCCCCCATCGTGCTCCATCCCCCATGCTGCGCACCCCCCATCGTGCTGCACAGTCACACATCAGACAGTATACACGCACACATCTGATCGCATACACTCACACCCCACTTCTGCCTATGACCTCCGGTGGGCGGTCTCAGCAGCTGTGCTGCACGCCGTACTCCTCTGCCTTCTACCGACACGCACACATCCGATCGCATACACGCACACGTCCGATCGCATACACGCACACATCCGGTCGCATACGCGCACACATCCGATCGCATTCACGAACACACCCGATCGCATACACGCACACACCCGATCGCATACACGCACACATCCGATCGCATACACGCACACACACGATCACATACACGTGTGCACACACACATTGATGATATCGCACATACGCGCTCACACACTCACAACATCCGGAGATACCACATGCTTCCGGCCATGTGATCCTCCGGCAGGTCCTGGAAGGTCACTGCACGCACAGTATCGCCGCCGAAAAGCAAGGGATATCACTGGATGTTGTGAGTGTGTGTATGTGATCTGATGTGTGTGTGAGGTGGGTGTGAGAGTGAGTGTGATCTGATGTGTGTGTGTGTGTCTGTTCTTATGTGTGTGCGTGTGTGTGTTCCGCCGCTGCAGGACCTTAATGCGCTCACCTGCTCCCGGTCGGCTTCTGGTGAGTATGATCGGGGGTCTTCTTTCTTCTGTCTTCTCTCTTCTGCACAGCGTACCCCGCCCCCTGCACGCACGGGAGCCCACACCACCGTACGCCGGCAACCCCAGCAATGCGAGGGTATGAGTCGGCTGGGTTGCCGGCGTACGCTGGTGTGGGCTCCCGGGGGTACAGCACTCACCTGGGAGTCGGGGCTCCGTGTCGGTTCGGGGAATGCGTGCGAGGGGCGGGGCCAGGGCGAACGTGCAATGCGTGAGGGGGGCGGGGCGTGGCCGAGTTTCCAATGCGTGCAGGGGGCCGGGGCGAGAGGCCAATCCGTGTGGGGGGCGGAGCCTGGGTGAGCGGCCAATCCGTGCGGGGGGGCGGAGCCGAGGCGAGCGGCCAATTAGAAGCTTGTCGCGGCAACGACAGAATTTTGGAGCAAGACAGACAGACAGACAGAATAAGGCAATTATATATATATAGATACGCCCCATTGTGATACAACACCATATATTCACCTTGCACCAAGTGAGCCCTATAGCCAATCAGCAGCTGCTATTGTTTGCAACTAGTGATGTGCGACCCCAGACTGTAAAAGTCCGGATCCACACGGGATACCTATTATCCGTGCACGGATCCCAGGTCTGGAGTTCTCAGGGAACTCTGGGTAAGTATCCAGATTCGGCCATCAAAATAATTAAAATAAAAATAAAGGTAAAAGAAAAAAAAAATAGGAATAAAGCAGGTGCTTTACAGTTACCAAGTCTTTGCGCAGCTGTAACATCACTTCATGGGCCGCTCATTACCCCCATGCATATGCACTGCTTCCCCGCCCACTGGCAGGCCCGCGTGTCTGAGTGGTTGCAGTCTGTGTGACAACGTGTCTGACTGATTAGAATCTTACATACTGTGTGCATCCGTTGTAATGGTGTAATAATAAATGGAAAAAAAATTGGCTTAGGGTCCTACCATATAATGATATGCAGCACAGATAAAGCATATTGCTGCAGCCCCCAGCCATGTGCTTATTGTGGTTGTATATCAAAAAAAGAGGGACCTCATGCAAGTGTGGCGCCCCAGGACCTGGTCGCCACAACAGCATTGCCCCTCCAAAGGGTTAATGCTGAGCCTGGAGGTAATTGGGGGAATCATTGGCCAGTAAGTTCAACATCCAACGCAGTTTCTCCCTCAGGCCAGCAGGGGGAGCTCTGAACCTGGAGTTCCAGGGAGCATTCCTTAAGTCTGACCTGAGGGAGGGGTTAGTGTTCAGTCTGTGAGGAGAGAGCAGAGAGAGCAGACGCAGAGTGTGCAGTCTGGTGAACTGGGGCTGGAGCTGGTTAGCTCAGTCCAGGGAGGCCAGAGCTGCAGAGAGGCAAAGAAGTAGACTTGGACATCGGAGTCTGTGGCCACCAGGGCCTAAAATATTCCCTGGTAGCTGATTCCGAAGGGCAGGAGAGCTGCAAGCACCTGGCCCATAAACAACCTGAAGGTACAGCTGCATCACCAGGGCCCGGTGTGGACTCCAGCAGAGAAGCACCAGAGAGGGCCTGCGCAGCCTACCACACAGGGAGAGGGACGTATCATCGGTCCCAGCAGCAAGAGGGCCATTGCTAATCCAGAGTGCAGGGTCCTATAACAGCAAAGAAAGAACAGGAGTAGGCCTCATACTCATCTGGCCAAAAAGATACCTCAGCCACTTCCAGGCCGGCCGGAGCCCTCTACCACCTGTAACGGTCTCCCAGGACTGGACTGTTCTCAAAGTAAAAGAGGAGAAGGTAAAGAGACTACTGTTTGTGACTGTTTCTTTCACTGCCTGTCGGCCCTGCACCGTATCATTCACACCAACATCACCATAGACACTTGCAAGCACCAACTGTTGCCCCAGGGCACCGCTCCACCTGTGGGGAGCAGTACCACCATTGCTGCCGTTCCATCACCTCGGAGGCCTCATACAGCGGCGGGGGCTTAATAGCCGCAAACCACAGGTGGCGTCACGAATAATACAAACTTTAATCACCCCCAAGTCAGCAGCCATATTAATTGACCCCACCAGGGTACGGAGTCGGGCCCAGCCACCACTGACGTCCCCCGGATTAGTCCGGCCCGGCACCGGGTGTCCTGTAGCCCCGGGGGTGGGCGAGTCACAGCTTTTTAAAAATTATTTAAATAAATAAACAAAAACGAATGGTCCCCCCAATTTGATACCCAGCCATGATAAAGCCGACAGCTTGGGCCTGGTATTCTCAGGCCAGGGAGGACCATGGTTATTGGTCCCCTCCAGCGTAAAAATAGCAGCCTGCAGCTCTCCAGAATTGTCTCATCCATTAGATGTGACAATTCTGGCACTTTATCTAGCTCATCCCGATTCTCCTGGTGCGGTTGCAATTGGAGTAATAACAGGGTTTAATGACAGCTCACAGCTACCACTAAGCCCTAGATTAGTATTGGGAAGCATCTAAGAGGCCCCCCATTACTAATCTGTAAGTGAAAAGAAATAAACACAAACACCGAAAAGATCCTTTATCTGAAATAAAATAGAAAAAAACAAAACACCCTCTTTCGCTCCTTTATTAACCCTTACACCCACGGGCGATTTTCAGTGCTTCCGTTTTTTTTTTCCCGCTCCCCTTCTATCGAGAGCTGAAAGTTTTTTATTTTTCTGTCAATATTGCGATATAAGGGCTTATTTTTTGCAATTTCTACTTTTAAATGAAACCATAAGTTTTACCATATAGTGTACTGGAAAACGGCCAAAAACTGCAATCGCATGTTTTTGGGATAGTTTATTCACAGTGTTCTCTATATGGTAAAACTGATGTGTCAGTGAGATTCCTTAGGTCGGTAAGAGTTCGTCGATACCAAACGTGTAGATTTACTTTTATCTAAGGGGTTAAAAAAAATTCAGACGTTTGTCCAAAAAAATGGTGCACTTTTTGTGCCATTTTCCGTGATCCATAGAGTTCTCATTTTCAGGATCCATGGCTCAGTGACTGCTTTTTTTTTGCGTCTTGAACGTTTTTAACAGTACCATTCTTGCGCAGTAGCGCCATTTTGCGCAAAATTTTGGCGTTTGGAATTTTTTTGCTGCTACAGAGTTTACCGATCAGACGATCAGATTAACCCCTTCAGCCCCCAGCCTGTTTTCACCTTAAAGACCCGGCCATTTTTTGCAATTTTGACCAGTGTCACTTTGACAGGTTATAACTCTGGAACACTTCAACGGATCCTGGCGATTCTGAGATTGTTTTTTCGTGACATATTGTACTTCATGTCAGTGGTAAATTTAGGCCGATATGTTTTGCGTTTATTTGTGAAAATTTCGGAAATTTGGCGAAAATTTTGAAAATTTTGCAATTTTCAAAATTTGAAATTTTATGCCCATAAATCTGAGAGATATGTCACACAAAAAAGTTACTAAATAACATTTCCCACATGTCTACTTTACACCAGCGCAATTTTTGAAAAAAAAAAAAAAATTCCGTTAGGAAGTTAGAAGGGTTCAAAGTTCATCACCAATTTCTCATTTTTCCAACAAAATTTACATAAAAAAATTTTTTAGGTACCACATCACATTTGGAGTGATTTGAGAAACCTAGGCGACAGAAAATACCCAAAAGTGACCCAATTCTAAAATCTGCACCCCTCACTCTGCTCAAAACCACATCCAAGAAGTTTATTAACCCTTTAGGAGCTTCACAGCAACCAAAGCAATGTAGACAAAAAAATGAAAATTTTACTTTTTTAACACAAAAATGTTACTTTAGCCATAAAAATTAGTATTTTCACAAGGGTATCAGGAAAAATGCATCATAAAATGTATCGTGCATTTTCTCCTGAGTACGCAGATACCCCATATGTGGTGGAAATCAAATGTTTGGGCACACAGCAGGACTCGGAAGGCAAGGAGCGCCATTTGAATTTTTGAGTGCAAAATTAGCTGCACTCATTAGCGGACGCCATGTCGGGTTTGAAGACTCCCCGAGGTGCCTAAACAATGGAGCTCCCCCATAAGTGACCCCATTTTGGAAACTAGAGCCCTCAAATATTTTTTCTAGATGTTTGATGTGCACTTTGAACCCCTGGTGGCTTCACAGAAATTTATAACGTTGAGCCGTGAAAAGAAAAAAATTTTTTTTTACCACAAAACTGTTGCTTCAACCAGGTAGCTTTTTTTATCACAAGGGTATCAGGAAAAAATGCACCATAAAATGTATTGTGCATTTTCTCCTGAGTACGCAGATACCCCATATGTGGTGGAAATCAAATGTTTGGGCACACGGCAGGACTCGGAAGGCAAGGAGCGCCATTTGAATTTTTGAGTGCAAAATTAGCTGCACTCATTAGCGGACGCCATGTCGGGTTTGAAGACTCCCCGAGGTGCCTAAACAATGGAGCTCCCCCATAAGTTACCCCATTTTGGAAACTAGAGCCCTCAAATATTTTTTCTAGATGTTTTATGTGCACTTTGAACCCCTGGGGGCTTCACAGAAGTTTATAACGTTGAGCCGTGAAAAGAAAAAATTTTTTTTTTACCACAAAACTGTTGCTTCAACCAGGTAGCTTTTTTTATCACAAGGGTATCAGGAAAAAATGCACCATAAAATGTATTGTGCAATTTCTCCTGAGTACGACGATACCTCATATGTGGTGGAAATCAATTGTTTGGGCGTACGGCGGGGCTCAGAAGAGAAGGAGCGCCATTTCACAGTAAAATTGATTGGAATTATTAGCAGACGCCATGTTTCATTTGGAGACCCCCTGAGGTGCCTAAACAATGGAGCTCCCCCACATGTGATCCCATTTTGGAAACTAGACCCCCCCCCCATACAAAAAAAATTAGTTTGGCGAAATAAAAAATACAGACATCAGTAGAAAAAAAAAAAAAAAAATGAGCGCCTGCCAAGACCAGTGCCAAACGTGAGAGCAATGCACGAGTCTCGCATCGCATCATCCACTGCAGTCTGGAAGCGAGCAACTGCGCTGGATAATGCGATGCGAGAGGGCGGGGCGGCAGATGAGAAAGGGCGCAGCGGATGGAGGAGCAGCAGAGGATGGGAAAGGGCGCAGCGGATGGATGATGGGAAATGGCGCAGCGGATGGATGGGAAATGGCGCAGCGGATGGAGGAGCGGCAGAGGATGGGGGGGGGTGAGATGGGGATACCTACCTTACAGGATGGATCTAGGCAGCAGGATCACAGCAGACAGAAGAGGCAGCAGACAGAAGAGGCAGCAGATGAAGGAGGCAACAGATCGAGGAGGGTGAGAGGGGGCAGTAGATGGAAAATGGGAGAGAGCAGGCAGCAGATCGGGGAGGGGGGCAGAGTCTGATGGGAGAGAGAGATGGCACATGTAGGGGAAGGGAGGGGGGCTTGCAGCACATGTAGGGGGAGGGAGGGGGGCTTGCAGCACATGTAGGGGGAGGGAGGGGGGCTTGCAGCACATGTAGGGGGAGGGAGGGGGGCTTGCAGCACATGTAGGGGGAGGGAGGGGGGCTTGCAGCACATGTAGGGGGAGGGTGGCTGGCTTGCAGCACATGTGGGGGGAGGGTGGCTGGCTTGCAGCACATGTGGGGGGAGGGTGGCTGGCTTGCAGCACATGTGCTGCAAGCCCCCCTCCCTCCCCCCACATGTGCTGCAAGCCCCCCTCCCTCCCCCCACATGTGCTGCAAGCCAGCCACCCTCCCCCCACATGTGCTGCAAGCCAGCCACCCTCCCCCCACGTGGGGGGAGGGTGGCTTGCAGCACATGGAGGGATAGGTGGTGTGGCGATGGAGAAGGGGCAGCCGATGAAGGAGGCGGCGGCCGCCGCCGATCGGGGGCAGCAGCGGCTGAAAAAGGTGGGTGCGACGGCGGCGGGGACAGTGGCGAGCATGGCGGCGGGGACGGCGGTGGATCGGGAGCGGCGGCGGGGACGGCGGTGGATCGGGAGCGGCGGCGGGGACGGCGGTGGATCGGGAGCGGCGGCGGGGACGGCGGTGGATCGGGAGCATGGCGGCGGGGACGGCGGTGGATCGGGAGCGGCGGCGGAGACAGCGGTGCAGCGGGAGCATGGCGGCGGGGACGTCGGTGGATCGGGAGCGGCGGCGGAGACAGCGGTGCAGCGGGAGCATGGCGGCGGGGACGGCGGTGGATCGGGAGCGGCGGCGGAGACAGCGGTGCAGCGGGAGCATGGCGGCGGGGACGGCGGTGCAGCGGGAGCATGGCGGCGGGGACGGCGGTGCAGCGGGAGCATGGCGGCGGGGACGGCGGTGCAGCGGGAGCATGGCGGCGGGGACGGCGGTGGATCGGGAGCGGCGGCGGAGACAGCGGTGCAGCGGGAGCATGGCGGCGGGGACGGCGGTGGATCGGGAGCGGCGGCGGAGACAGCGGTGCAGCGGGAGCATGGCGGCGGGGACGGCGGTGGAGCGGGAGCATGGCGGCGGGGACGGCGGTGCAGCGGGAGCATGGCGGCGGGGACGGCGGTGGAGCGGGAGCATGGCGGCGGAGACAGCGGTGCATCGGGAGCATGGCGGCGGGGACAGCGGTGAAGCGGCAGCAGCGGCGGGGCGATCGGAGACAGCGGCGGGGACAGCGGTGAAGCGGGAGCAGCGGCGGGGCGATCGGAGACAGCGGCGGTGAAGCGGGAGCAGCGGCGGGGCGATCGGAGACAGCGGCGGTGAAGCGGGAGCAGCGGCGGGGCGATCGGAGACAGCGGCGGTGAAGCGGGAGCAGCGGCGGGGACAGGGGCGGGCGGCGGGGCAATCGGGGACAGGGGCGGGCGGCGGGGACAACAACTTACCGCTCTCCTCGGCTTCCAGGGACGGTCACAGGCCGCAGATCCACATTGATTGGAGAGAGCGGTCACAAGACCGGTCTCTCCAATCAGAGCTGGGGGCGGGTGAAGCATCGATCACCCAGCTCCAGCCAATGGCCAGTGCTACAGCAGCACTGATCAGGGCTGGATTTCAATGTTCCAGCCATTTTCAATGGCTGGAACATTACAGTGGCTGTAATTGGCTGAGCGGCGTTCGTCAGCCAATCACAGCCTCTGTAGGTTCGGGGAGGAGGCACCACCCCTCCTGACGTCAGGCAGAGGTCCCCTCCTTCCCGAATCCACCGTTTAAGTAAATAAATTTCACTCCCCGGGGCTCCGGGACCGCGATTTCGCCAGGACGTACTGAGTACGTCATGGGTCCTTTAGCACCATGTCACCATGACGTACTCAGTACGTCCAAGGTCGTTAAGGGGTTAAATGATTTTATATTTTGATAGAACGGGCATTTCTGAACGCAGCGATACCCTTATTTTTTTAACCCTTTAATTTTCAATGGGGTGAATGGGGGTGATTTGATCTTTTAGGTTTTTTTATTTTTTTTTATTTTTTAAAACTTTTTTAACTTTTTTATTTTACTAGTCCTCCTAGGGGACTATAATGATCAGCAGTCTGATCGCTCATTCTTGTAGATCAGAGCCGTATTGCTCTGATCTGCACAAAAGCAACTCTACTCTCACACACGGCCCTCTGCCGGCTGTAAGAGGAACTGACTCATCATAGCTACAGGAGTCATCACATGACCCTGTGCTACCATGGCAACCATCTGATCCACGTGATCACATCACGTGACTTCCGATGGAGCCGGGTAAGTGAATGCTTAATGCGGCCCGCTGCTACTTCGTGCTGTGACATTTTCACAGCGCGCTGTAAGCGGTTAACAGGCACGAGTGGTTAGCGAATCCACTCATGCTTGATAGCCGCACCTGTCAACTGTTCAAATCAGCTCACATGTGCAGCGATCGCTGCCGGCTGCTCGCGGCAGCAGACAGGGATTAACCAGACACGATCTATGATGCACCCAGTACGTCATGTGTCATGAAGAGTTTAACCCCAAACCCCCAGTTCCGACGTAATCCACATGACAACGATCCTGCCTCTGCTACATACAAATTGAAGTCACAACACTGGCACAGAACAAGTCTGCATGATGTGAGCCGCAGCAATGAGTGGTGATGTCACTTAGTTTACCTCTGGTCATAGCTGGAGGTTCCCACGGTACCCTACCTGTGACTGTAGGTAAACTGACCTCAGGTGATCTCTTTAAACTCAGTGATCTCACTTCAGGTGAGGTCACTGAGTTCAGACATGCATCTACTGGCAGATAACCGTGTTTTTTGATGACGAGAGATGCAGATTTGGTGTTCAAATTTATATACCATATTCTTGCACCAAATCTGCATCTTCTGGAAAATTTAACCCCGTTCTTTACAGTTACTCTCCAAAAAACTCGCCTCCATTAAAGTCAATTGAGCTGGGATCTCAGGCAACAAAGGACATTCATAGAATAACAAGCTGATGTGTGAGGTAATATATTGGTGGAGAGACGGATAGAGACAGACAAGAAAAGAGACAGGGAATGAGACAAATAGGGAAAGAGACAGAGAGATAGAGACAGACAAGGAAAGGGGCGTGGCCGGATGCAGAGCTGAGCAGACGCTGATAGGCTATGTGCGCATCTTGCGTTCTGCTGACAAATATTCTGCAGCGATTTGGCAGCGCATGTGCAATACAAATCGCTGCAGAAAGACTGCGTAATGGATGCAGTGTGTCTGCAGAATAGATGCCGATTTCATGCGCTCGGGATGCTGCCTCTCCCATAGACAGAGTAAGCAGCATCCAAAGCGCACCAAATAAGTGACATGTTACTCTTTTGAGTGCAGCGATTTGGATCAAAATTTCAGCATGAAAATCGCTGCGCTCTCAAACGCAACGTGCGGATGGATTATGAACAATCTTCATAGATTGTGCAGGGGATGCAGGTCGCATGCATTTACGCTGCAGTGCAATACTCAGCGTAAACGCATGAAATTACGCAACGTGCGCACGAGCCCTAACAGGCCACTCTGAAGTTCTGCAGAAAGACATAGTGCACATTGGTGACAGAACCTCACACATTGAGCAGAAGCTGGAGGAGTTAACCACAGCCCATAACCAGCTTGTGGATGCACATAATGAGGCAGATGAGGAGATCATCGCCCTGAAGCTGACCGACCTGGAGGACCGCTCCAGGCGTAATAACCTGCGCATCAGAGGGATCCCGGAGAGCGTAACTGCAGACACGCTGAGAGAGTTTCTAAAAGACTTCTTCACTGCACTGATCCCCCACGCAGAGCAGCGAGACCTCCTCATAGACAGCGCACAGGATCCCAAAACCCAAAAGTGTCCCTAACTTCGTTCCCAGGGATGTGATCGCCCGGCTCCATTTTTACCACTTCAAAGAAGACGTGACCAGGGCGACGACAGCAAAACCGGACCTGCCGGACAGTTTTAAAGTGGTGCTGCTGCTTTCAGGTGATGCGGTTTCTTAAAAAGCTGATCTGCTTTTGCAGCTGAAAAACGTACCCTTAGATCAGCAATAGAACAGCCATTTATAGGACATTCCATAACTTTCCCAAATTCCTATGAAAAAATATTCAGCACATTCTGCATTGAACTACTGTCCCCAATTTATTATATATTTTAGGAGTCGGTCCATTTTATACCATCTGCTCCCTGCTCCCTCCTCCCTCACAGAAGAACGCTGCCAGCAGGAGACGCCCTGTGACGAGCGGTGAAACACCGCCCACAGCTCAGTGAGTCAGGAAGACTGCAGCCGGCCGCAGGGATGTGACGTGTGCGGAACTTGATGTGACGTCACCGGAGCGGGGAACAGCAGTCTGCAATATCGCCTCTCACAGGCACTATTGCCAACACAAGGTATTTGAGAGAAACATTGTTTCTCAATATAATATCGAACTAGACAATAAAAAATATGGGTGAACCACCCCTTTAATATGGATGTTATGAATTTACAATAAATTGAAGATTTTATGAAATTACAGGACAAATTCTCTTTTTTTAGACAGTAGGATTATACTGACAAAACACACCATGTATCTAATGCCCACTATCTGTGATATATGCCGGAGCCACGTATCTAATGCCAATCATGCGTGACATGCGCCAGAGCTTTCTACCTAATGCTGATCATTCATGATTCGCCCCAAAGCTGTGTATGTAATGCCCATCATCTGTGGTATGCCCCAGAGCTGTGTATCTAATGTCCATCATCTGTGGTATGCCCCAGAGCTGTGTATCTAATGTCCATCATCTGTGGTATGCCCCAGAGCTGTGTATCTAATGCCCATCATCTGTGGTATGCCCCAGAGCTGTGTATCTAATGTCCATCATCTGTGGTATGCCCCAGAGCTGTGTATCTAATGCCCATCATCTGTGGTATGCCCCAGAGCTGTGTATCTAATGCCCATCATCTGTGGTATGCCCCAGAGCTGTGTATCTAATGTCCATCATCTGTGGTATGCCCCAAAGCTGTATATCTAATGTCCATCATCTGTGGTATGCCCCAAAGCTGTGTATCTAATGCCCATCATCTGTGGTATGCCCCAGAGCTGTGTATGTAATGCCCATCATCTGTGGTATGCCCCAGAGCTGTGTATCTAATGTCCATCATCTGTGGTATGCCCCAGAGCTGTGTATCTAATGTCCATCATCTGTGGTATGCCCCAAAGCTGTATATCTAATGTCCATCATCTGTGGTATGCCCCAAAGCTGTATATCTAATGTCCATCATCTGTGGTATGCCCCAGAGCTGTGTATCTAATGTCCATCATCTGTGGTATGCCCCAAAGCTGTGTATCTAATGCCCATCATCTGTGGTATGCCCCAGAGCTGTGTATGTAATGCCCATCATCTGTGGTATGCCCCAGAGCTGTGTATCTAATGCCCATCATCTGTGGTATGCCCCAGAGCTGTGTATGTAATGCCCATCATCTGTGGTATGCCCCAGAGCTGTGTATCTAATGTCCATCATCTGTGGTATGCCCCAGAGCTGTGTATCTAATGTCCATCATCTGTGGTATGCCCCAAAGCTGTATATCTAATGCCCATCATCTGTGGTATGCCCCAAAGCTGTGTATCTAATGCCCATCATCTGTGGTATGCCCCAGAGCTGTGTATCTAATGCCCATCATCTGTGGTATGCCCCAGAGCTGTGTATCTAATGTCCATCATCTGTGGTATGCCCCAGAGCTGTGTATCTAATGTCCATCATCTGTGGTATGCCCCAGAGCTGTGTATCTAATGTCCATCATCTGTGGTATGCCCCAGAGCTGTGTATCTAATGCCCATCATCTGTGGTATGCCCCAGAGCTGTGTATGTAATGCCCATCATCTGTGGTATGCCCCAGAGCTGTGTATCTAATGTCCATCATCTGTGGTATGCCCCAGAGCTGTGTATCTAATGTCCATCATCTGTGGTATGCCCCAAAGCTGTATATCTAATGCCCATCATCTGTGGTATGCCCCAAAGCTGTGTATCTAATGCCCATCATCTGTGGTATGCCCCAGAGCTGTGTATCTAATGTCCATCATCTGTGGTATGCCCCAGAGCTGTGTATCTAATGTCCATCATCTGTGGTATGCCCCAGAGCTGTGTATCTAATGCCCATCATCTGTGGTATGCCCCAGAGCTGTGTATGTAATGTCCATCATCTGTGGTATGCCCCAGAGCTGTGTATCTAATGTCCATCATCTGTGGTATGCCCCAGAGCTGTGTATCTAATGCCCATCATCTGTGGTATGCCCCAGAGCTGTGTATCTAATGCCCATCATCTGTGGTATGCCCCAAAGCTGTATATCTAATGTCCATCATCTGTGGTATGCCCCAAAGCTGTGTATCTAATGTCCATCATCTGTGGTATGCCCCAGAGCTGTGTATCTAATGTCCATCATCTGTGGTATGCCCCAAAGCTGTGTATCTAATGCCCATCATCTGTGGTATGCCCCAGAGCTGTGTATCTAATGTCCATCATCTGTGGTATGCCCCAGAGCTGTGTATCTAATGTCCATCATCTGTGGTATGCCCCAGAGCTGTGTATCTAATGCCCATCATCTGTGGTACACACAAGAGAACTTTATCTAAAACCAATCATACCTGGTCCGCTCCAGAGCCATACTTCTAATGCTTATCATCTGTGATACTCCCCAGAGCCGTGTATCTTATGCCGATCATGTGTGATACACCCCAGAACTGTGTATCTAATGCCAATAATACACCACTGCTTCTATAGAAGTGGACACATTAAACTACTGCTCTCAATGAAGTGGATGCATCGATGTCACACATTACATAGAAGTGAATAGATAAGCAATGTCACATATTACACTACTGCTCCCATAGAAATGGTGGAGCGGTGTCACACATTACACTACTGCTGCCATAGAAATGGATGGAGCGATGTCACATTACACTACTGCTCCCATAGAAATGGATGGAGCGGTGTCACACATTACACTACTGCTCCCATAGAAATGGTGGAGCGGTGTCACACATTACACTACTGCTGCCATAGAAATGGATGGAGCGGTGTCACACATTACATTACTGCTCCCATAGAAATGGTGGAGCGGTGTCACATTACACTACTGCTCCCATAGAAATGGTGGAGCGGTGTTACACATTACACTACTGCTCCCATAGAAATGGATGGAGCGGTGTCACATTACACTACTGCTCCCATAGAAATGGATGGAGCGGTGTCGCACATTACACTACTGCTCCCATAGAAATGGATGGAGATGTGTCACACATTACACTACTGCTGCCATAGAAATGGTGGAGCGGTGTCACACATTACACTACTGCTCCCATAGAAATGGTGGAGCGGTGTCACACATTACACTACTGCTCCCATAGAAATGGTGGAGCGGTGTCACATTACACTACTGCTCCCATAGAAATGGTGGAGCGGTGTCACATTACACTACTGCTCCCATAGAAATGGATGGAGCGGTGTCACATTACACTACTGCTCCCATAGAAATGGATGGAGCGGTGTCACATTACACTACTGCTCCCATAGAAATGGTGGAGCGGTGTCACACATTACACTACTGCTGCCATAGAAATGGATGGAGCGGTGTCACACATTACACTACTGCTCCCATAGAAATGGTGGAGCGGTGTCACATTACACTACTGCTCCCATAGAAATGGATGGAGCGGTGTCACACATTACACTACTGCTGCCATAGAAATGGATGGAGCGGTGTCACACATTACATTACTGCTCCCATAGAAATGGATGGAGCGGTGTCACACATTACACTACTGCTGCCATAGAAATGGATGGAGCGGTGTCACACATTAGAATACTGCTCCCATAGTAATGGATGGAGCGGTGTCACACATTACACTACTGCTCCCATAGAAATGGTGGAGCGGTGTCACACATTACACTACTGCTCCCATAGAAATGGTGGAGCGGTGTCACACATTACACTACTGCTCCCATAGAAATGGTGGGGCGGTGTCACACATTACAATACTGCTCCCATAGAAATGGATGGAGCGGTGTCACACATTACACTACTGCTCCCATAGAAATGGATGGAGCGGTGTCACACATTACACTACTGCTCCCATAGAAATGGTGGAGCGGTGTCACACATTACAATACTGCTCCCATAGAAAGCAATGGATGGATGGAGCGGTGTCACACATTACACTACTGCTGCCATAGAAATGGATGGAGCGGTGTCACATTACACTACTGCTCCCATAGAAATGGATGGAGCGGTGTCACACATTACACTACTGCTGCCATAGAAATGGATGGAGCGGTGTCACACATTACACTACTGCTCCCATAGAAATGGATGGAGCGGTGTCACATTACACTACTGCTCCCATAGAAATGGATGGAGCGGTGTCACACATTACACTACTGCTCCCATAGAAATGGATGGAGCGGTGTCACATTACACTACTGCTCCCATAGAAATGGTGGAGCGGTGTCACATTACACTACTGCTCCCATAGAAATGGTGGAGCGGTGTCACATTACACTACTGCTCCCATAGAAATGGATGGAGCGGTGTCACATTACACTACTGCTCCCATAGAAATGGTGGAGCGGTGTCACACATTACACTACTGCTGCCATAGAAATGGATGGAGCGGTGTCACATTACACTACTGCGCACATAGAAATGGATGGAGCGGTGTCACACATTACACTACTGCTCCCATAGAAGTGGATGGTGCGGTGTCACACATTACACTACTGCTCCCATAGAAATGGATGGAGCGGTGTCACATTACACTACTGCGCACATAGAAATGGATGGAGCGGTGTCACACATTACACTACTGCTCCCATAGAAATGGATGGAGCGGTGTCACACATTACACTACTGCTGCCATAGCAATGGATGGAGCGGTGTCACATTACACTACTGCTCCCATAGAAATGGTGGAGCGGTGTCACATTACACTACTGCTCCCATAGAAATGGATGGTGCGGTGTCACATTACACTGCTGCTCCCATAGAAATGGTGGAGCGGTGTCACATTACATTACTGCTCCCATAGAAATGGATGGAGCGGTGTCACACATTACACTACTGCTGCCATAGAAATGGATGGAGCGGTGTCACACATTACATTACTGCTCCCATAGAAATGGATGGAGCGGTGTCACACATTACACTACTGCTGCCATAGAAATGGATGGAGCGGTGTCACACATTACAATACTGCTCCCATAGTAATGGATGGAGCGATGTCACATTACACTACTGCTCCCATAGAAATGGATGGAGCGGTGTCACATTACACTACTGCTCCCATAGAAATGGATGGAGCGGTGTCACACATTACACTACTGCTCCCATAGAAATGGATGGAGCGGTGTCACATTACACTACTGCGCACATAGAAATGGATGGAGCGGTGTCACACATTACACTACTGCTGCCATAGAAATGGATGGAGCGATGTCACATTACACTACTGCTCCCATAGAAATGGATGGAGCGGTGTCACATTACACTACTGCTCCCATAGAAATGGATGGAGCGGTGTCACACATTACATTACTGCTCCCATAGAAATGGATGGAGCGGTGTCACACATTACACTACTGCTCCCATAGAAATGGATGGAGCGGTGTCACACATTACATTACTGCTCCCATAGAAATGGATGGAGCGATGTCACACATTACACTACTGCGCCCATAGAAATGGATGGAGCGATGTCACACATTACACTAATTTTCCTATAGAAATGGATGGAGCGGTGTCACACATTACACTAATTTTCCTATAGAAATGGATGGAGCGGTGTCACACATTACACTACTGCTCCCATAGAAATGGATGGAGCGGTGTCACACATTACACTACTGCTCCCATAGAAATGGATGGAGCGGTGTCACATTACACTACTGCTCCCATAGAAATGGATGGAGCGGTGTCACACATTACACTACTGCTGCCATAGAAATGGATGGAGCGGTGTCACACATTACACTACTGCTCCCATAGAAATGGATGGAGCGGTGTCACACATTACACTAATTTTCCTATAGAAATGGACAGAGAGCGGGAGATCACACATTATAGACACTGCTAAATGGAGTGACCAATCAATACTGTTAGAATATGTTTTCTGTCTGTAAGTGTTCAGTTGCTAGGTTTGTGTGCAGTTAATAAAGTTTGAACAAAAAGGAGAAAGGAGGTTAAGGAAGAACCTGTGACTATGCTGTAGTGTAGTTTCCTGCGTACCTGAGAAGATGCTGCCCGCAGAAGCTGCAGATAGAGATACACACAAATGATTACTTGTTGATTTACTAAGCTTCATATTTTTTCCTGACTGTTTCTGAATAAGGCTATGTGCACGTTGCGTATTTGCATGCAGTTACGCTGCGATCTGCACCGCAGCGTAACTGCATGTGTCCTGCGTCCCCAGCACAATCTATGAAGATGATGCAGGAGCCGTGCGCACGTGGCGTATTAGAGCGCAGCGCTTCGGCTGCTGCCCGAAGCGCGCGTTCTAATAAGTGACATGTCACTTCTTTCCTGCGCTTTGCATGCAGCCCCTGCTCTGTCTATGGGAGGGGCTGCAGTCAGAGCGAATGAAATCGGCTTTTTTTTTTCCATTACGGACTCTATCTGCAGTAATTTGAAGCGCACGTGTGCTGTTCAAATCGCTGCAGAAATTTCTTCAGGGACAGTACGCAACGTGCGCACATAGCCTAAAACCCACAGTTGCTGTATTGCGCGCTTGGAGAGTGTCATTGATAATCTGCTGCCAACAAATACACCAAGTAAAGTGTTACTACCATATTTCTTCGAAAGTAAGCCCTACCTCGCAAATTAGCCATAGCAGGAGTTTTCAGCATTTTCACCGTAAAGCTTAACCCCTTCACGACCTTTGACGGATATATCCGTCATGGTGCCCTGGTACTTAAAGACCCATGATGGATATATCCGTCATGGCGAAATCAGGGCCTCAGAGCCCCGGTGACCGCGATTGGTTTTCAAAAACTGTAGATTCGGTAAGGAGAGGACCTGTACCTGACCTCAGGAGGGGTGGTGTCTCCTCGCCGGACCTACGGAGGCTGTGATTGGATGACGAACGCCGTTCAGCGAATCACAGTCAGTGTAATGTTTCAGTCATTGAAAATGGCTAAACATTGCAATCCAGCCATGATCAGTGCAGCTATAGCACTGATCATTGGCTGGAGCTGGGTGACCTTTGCTGCACCCGCCCCCAGCTCTGATTGGAGAGTTCGGCCTTGTGACCAATCTCTCCAAGCACCGTGCATCTGGGACTGGTAATCTGTAGGAGATCGCTCTCCTCAGCTTCTCCGTCCGTGGAAGCTGAGGAGAGCGATCCCTGCGAGTGCCCATCTGTATGTCACAGCCCCAGATCATCCGCTGCCCTCCTCCATCTGCTTCGTCCCTGCTCCGCCGCTGCTCTCTTTCTGCTGCCCCTTGTAACCGCCGCTGCGCCCCTGCATCTGACGCCGCTGTGCCGCCGCTGCATCTGACGCTGCTGTGCCACCGCTGCATCTGACGCAACTGCGCCGCCGCTTCATCTGACGCCCCACTTCCCCATCTGCCACCCCACTCCCCATCTGCTACCGCACTCCCCCATCAGTCACCACACTCCCCCATCTGTCACCGCACTCCCCCCATCAGCCACCGCACTCCCCCATCTGCCACCCCACTCCCTCATCTGCCACGCACTCCCCCATCTGCCACCCCACTCCCCCATCAGCCGCCACACTCACCCATCAGCCGCTGCGCCCCTGCATCTGCCGCCGCACTCACCCATCATCCGCTGCACCCCTGCATCTGCCGCCACACTCACCATCAGCCACTACGCCCTTGCATCTGCCGCCGCACTCACCATCAGCCGCTACGCCCCTGCATCTGCGCCGCACTCACCATCAGCCGCTGTGCCCCTGCATCAGCCACCGCACTTCCCCCATCAGTCACCGCACTCCCCCCATCAGCCACTGCACTCCCCCATCTACCACCCCACTCCCTCATCTGCCACGCACTCCCCCATCTGCCACCCCACTCCCCCATCAGCCGCCGTACTCACCCATTAGCCGCTGCGCCCCTGCATCTGCCGCCGCACTCACCCATCAGCCGCTGCGCCCCTGCATCTGCCACCGCACTTCCCCATCAGCCGCTGCGCCCCTGCATCTGCCACCGCACTTCCCCATCAGCCGCTGTGCCCCTGCATCTGCCACCGCACTTCCCCATCAGCCGCTGCGCCCCTGCATCTGCCACTGCACTCCCCCATCAGCCACTGCCCCTTCCCAGATCTGCTGCCCGCTCTCTCATCCCCTTAATCCTCTGCCCCCTCTCCCCCTCCCGGATCTGCTGCCTCCTCCATCTGCTGCGATCCTGCTGCCTAGATCCATCCTGTAAAGTAGCTATCCCCAATCTCACCTCCCACTCCCCTTCCACCCTCCCCCCATCCTCCGCCACTCCTGCATCCGTTGCGCTCTCACCCATCCTACTCCGCTCCTCCATCTACCGTGCCCTCACCCATCCTCCGCCGCTCCTGCATCCGTTGCGCCCTTTTCCATCCTCCGCCGCTCCTCCATCCTCCGCCGTGCACTCTCCCATCCTCCATCCATCTTTTTTTCCATCCCACCTAGTCCCCCCATTTTTGCAGCACATGCATGCGTGCGTCCTGATTTTTTTTTTCTGTAAACTAAGAAAGAAATACAAATACATTTAGTTTAGGTCCAGTAAAATTATACTGTAGTAATCGTCAACTACAGTATTTTTTACTGAATATTGTACGGGGTCAGCCCAGTGCCACACGTGAGAGCGAAGCACGAGTCTCACATCGCATCATCCGGCACGGTCTCTCTCTTCCAGACAGGAGTGTGCGGCTGTGCCGGATGATGCCTATGCATATTTTTTTTTGTTTTACTGACGTCCGTATTTTTTATTTCACCAAACTATTTTTTTGTATGGGGGGGGTCTAGTTTCCAAAATAGGGTCACGTGGGGGAGCGCCACTGTTTCGGCACATCAGGGGCTCTCCAAACGCAACATGATGTGGCTAACGATTCCAGCTAATTTTCCAAACAGTGCTTTTCTGCCACATACTGCCAACGTTCTCAGAACAAATTGCCCAACAAATTTTGCTGTCCATTTTATCCTGTTACCCCTGTAAAAATTAAAAAATTGAGCCTAAAATAACATTTTTGTGGAAAAAAAAGTACTTTTTTGTTTTTATGGCTGAATGTATGAAGCACGTGAGGGATCAAAGTGCTCATTACCCACCTAGATTTATGCCATGGGGGTCTAGTTTCCAAAATGAGGTCACTTTTGGAGGAGCTCCTTTGTTGAGGCACCTCAGGGGGTCCACAAATGCAACATCGCATCCGCTAGACAATTTTGCTTTCAAAAATGCAAATGATGCTCCTTCCCATCCAAGCCTTGCCGTGCGCCCAAACAATTGATTTCCACCACATGAGATATCGGTGTACTCAGGAGAAATTGCACAATTCATTTTATGGTTCATTTTTTCCTGATACCCTTGTGAAAATGCTAAATCTTATGGCTAAAGTAACATTTTTGTGTAAAAAAGTAAAATTTTGATTTTTTCCTTCCACATTGCTTTGGTTGCTGTGAAGCTCCTAAACGGTTAAAGGGAACCTGTCAGCAGAAATTTAGCTTTAAACCTAAAAGATTCCCCCTCTGCAGCTCGTCGGCTGCATTCTAGTAAGGTTCCTATAGTTTTTGTGCCCCCTTTTAGACCAAATTAAATACTTTATAAAGTGGTACCTTTTGGTATGCAATTCTTGTAAATTATCGATGGGGGCAGGCTCTCTGGTGTCCGTTACTGTCCCTCCTGCTGATTTACGCCGTCCCCCAACACTCCATTTCATACATCAGGACACCGCCCACTGTGCCCTAGGTCCCACGCATGCGCCGTGCGACTGTGCACTGTGTGCACAGTGACCGCTGGTGACGTGTGTCGCAGGCACGAGATTATGGGCAGCGCTGTGATTGCATCAGCAAGTGCCCGCCCATAATCTCGTGGCCGCGCTTTCCCCTCTGCCTCAAGTGTTCTGCGCAAGCGCTGGCCAGATGACCCGACGTCACCTCTTTCCCATCTTACCCTGCAGCAGGAAATAGATGGGAGGAGCGGAGCAGGACACCACCGGTTCCGAGAGGTGACGTTGGGTCATCTGGCCAGCGCTTGCGCAGAACGCTGGAGGCAAAGGGGAAAGGGCGGGCACGAGATTATGGGCGGGCACTTGCTGATGACAATCACAGCGCCGCCCATAACCTCGTGTTTGCGCAACACATCACCAGCGGTCACTGTGTGCACAGTCGCACGGCGCATGCGCGGGACCTAGGGCGCAATGGGCGGTGTCTTGATATATGAAATGGAGCGTTGGGGGACGGCGTAAATCGTAAGGAAGGACACTAATGGACACCAGACAGCCCGCCCCCATGGATAATTTACAAGAATTGCATACTAAAAGGTACAACTTTATAAAGTATTTAATTTGGTCTAAAAGAGGGCACAAAAACTATAGGAACCTTGCTAGAATGCAGCCCACGAGCTGCAGAAGGGGACTTTTAGGTTTAAAGCGAAATTTCTGCTGACAGGTTCCCTTTAATAAACTTCTTGAATGTGGTTTTCAGCAGAGTGAGGGGTGCAGATTTTAGAATGGGGTCACTTTGGGGTATTTTCTGTCGCCTACGTTTCTCAAAACACTCCCAAATGTGATGTGGTACGTAAAAAAATTTTTCTTTTAAATATTCTTGGAAAAATGGAAAATTGCTGATGAACTTTGACCCCTTCTAACTTCTTAATGAAAAAAAAAAAATTAGTTCGAAAATTGCGCTTGTGTAAAGTAGACATGTGGGAAATGTTATTTAGTAACTATTTTGTGTGACATATCTCTCAGATTTAGGCTATGTGTGCACTAGGCGTTTTCTTCACGCTGCTTTTTTTGTGCGTTTTCGCAAAAAATGCACCCGCAGCAAAAACGCATGCGTTTTTACCGCGTTTTGGTGCGTTTTTTGCTGCGTTTTTGCTCACTGCGTTTTTAATCAGTGAACAATGCCATTAAAGATTGTTGAAAAAAACCAAAGAAAGGTCTGATGTCATTTCCTTCTTCAATATGTTCTTCATTCTCCACTAGTGTATGCAGGAGAGCAGACAGCTGCAGAACTACAAGGCTCAGCATGTTTCATCCAGGATTGTATGCTGGAGGGAGAGGCAGGGGGAGCAGAACTACAAGGCTCAGCATACTCCATCCAATAGTGTATGCAGGAGAGCAGACAGCTGCAGAACTAGTGTATGCAGGAGAGCAGACAGCAAATACAGAACTACAAGGCTCAGCATGCTCAACCCAGGATTGTATGCTGGAGGGAGAGGCAGGGGGAGCAGAACTACAAGGCTCAGCATACTCCATCCAATAGTGTATGCAGGAGAGCAGACAGCTCCATTCACTAGTGTATGCAGGAGAGCAGACAGCATCTGCAGAACTACAAGGCTCAGCATGCTGCATCCAGGACTGTATTCAGGAGTTTTTTTGCAAAAAAAAAAAAAAAATGACGTGGGCTTCGCCATATTTTTGTATGCTAGCCAGGTACAGCAGGCAGGTACTGGCTGCCCCCAACCCCCAGCTGCCTATTTGTACCCGGCTGGGAACCAAAAATATAAGGAAGCCTTTTTTTTTTTTAAATTATATCATGAATTTCATGAAATAAAATTGACATGGGCTTCGCCCAATTTTGAGTTCAGCCACGTACAACTAGGCAGCTGGGGATTGGAATCCGCACTGCAGAGTGCCCAAGCTTTCTGGGCACCCCCGCTGCGAATTGCAGTCCGCAGCCACCCCAGAAAATGGCGCTTTCATAGAAGCGCCATATTCTGGCGCTGTATACAACTTTTCCAGCTGCCCTGATGCTGGGTGGCTCGCTGGGTAATAATAGGGTTAGGGCTAGCTGTATATTATCAGCTGGCCCTAAGCCCGAAATTCATGGTGTCACGCCAATATTAGACATGGCCACCATGCATTTCTAGTAAAGATAAAAAAAACCACAACACACAGAAAAATATTTTTATTAGAAATAAAACACAACACAATTAGTGACTCCATCTTTATTGAAATAAAGAACCCACTCCCCTCCGCAGTAATCCTGGGTCAGGGTCCTGCGATGTCCAATCCAGATCCAATATCATCTGATTGGTTTGCTGGAAGGCAAAGCGATCAGTTGATGTGTCAGGTTCAAGAGCCTGAATCACATGACACATCAGCTGATTGTATAAAAACCGTTTATACAATCAGCTGATGCATCAGTGCAAAAAAATAAATACACACGTCCGTGCTGATTACCGGCAGCTCCTGGATCGATCGTACGGGAGCCTGATCCCGTCCGATCGCTGCAGGAGCTGCCGGTAATCAGCTGATGAAGTCTCCTGATGTCATCAGCTGATCGTTTAGCCGGCCGGGCGGTAAAAAGCTGGCGTCACCGCGAGACTTACGATCAGCTGATGCGTCAGGTGACCGCATAAGGTGATCACCGCCAGGTCCTGCAGCCATGGGACATGCCTGGGAGCACACAGCCAGAGCTGCGGTACCGGGAGAGGAGCTGGGAGCTGACATGGCACCAGGAGTCTGCTGACAGGTGAGTATGACATTTTTTCTACTCTTCACTTTTGATTTCACAGCTGTCTCCACCTCCCACCCGGACATGACGCTGCACGGGAGCTGACATGGCGCCAGGCGGGAGGTGGAAGCAGCGGTGGCGGTACTGGGAGGATTCACGCTTCTGTGTTTACCAACAGAAGGAATCCTCTTCCTGTACACATCACTTTACTACCCACCTCTTGCGTTTATAGCTGCGTTTTTAGTCATAGAAACGCAGCTATATTTTGCAATTTGCGTTTTTCATTGCGTTTTTGAACATCTCATTGAACTTAATGGGTGAAAACCGCAGAAATTATTGACATGCTGCGTTTTTGTGGTCATCACAAAAACGCATCTACAAAAAAACGCTGTGTGCGGACAGCACTTCTGAAAACCAATAGACATTACTGGGGAAGCAATGTCACAGCGTTTTCAGCACAAAAATGCGGTAAAAACGCCGCTAAAAACGCAGCAATAACGTCTAGTGCGCACAGGGCCTTATGGGCATATAATTTCACCAAAATTTGAAAATTGCGAAATTTTCGCCGAATTTCCGAAATTTTCACAAATAAACGCAAAACATATCGGCCTAAATTTATCACAGACATGAAGTACAATATGTCACGAAAAAACAATGTCAGAATCGCCAGGATCCGTTGAAGCGTTCCAGAGTTATAACCTCATAAAGTGACACTGGCCAGAATTGCAAAAAATGGCCTGGTTTTTAAGGTGAAAACAGGCTGGGGGATGAAGGGGTTAAATATAAGCCCTACCTCAAAAATAAGCCCTAGTCGCGGTTCAATAATGAGGTGTCCATGCAGCTAAAAAAGTTCAAGAATCCTGTAGGACACTTCTTTATAGAAAGCAGACACCTCAAAAGAAAGAAGAGAGAAGACCCTGCAATCATACTCACCAGACGCCGAACGGGAGGACTTGCAGCGGAACGCATACCTACACACATGAGATCTCACACATATCAGATCACGCACCCACACACATCAGATTGCGCACACACACATCAGATTGCGCACACACACATCGGATTGCGCACACACACATCGGATTGCGCACACACACATCGGATTGCGCACACACACATCGGATTGCGCACACACACATCGGATTGTGCACACACACATCGGATTGCGCACACACACATCGGATTGCGCACACACACATCGGATTGCGCACACACACATCGGATTGCGCACACACACATCGGATTGCGCACACACACATCGGATTGCGCACACACACATCGGATTGCGCACACACACATCCGATTGCACACACATCAGATTGCGCACCCACACATGAGATTGCACACCCACACACATCAGATTGCGCACACACATCAGATTGCACACACACATCAGATTGCACACACACACACACACACATCAGATTGCGCACCCACACACATCAAATTGCGCACCCACATACATCAGATCGCACACCCACACACATCAGATCGCAAACTCACACATATGAGATCACACACCCACACACTTCAGATTGCGCACCCACACACTTCAGATTGCGCACCCACACACAGCAGATAGCACATTCACGCACATCAGATTGCACACCCACTCATATGAGATCACACACCCACACACATCCGATCGCACACTTACCACATCCAGCGATATCGATTGCTTCTCACCAGCATAAGGACGTGGGACATGCAGTGGAGCGCGAGAACCTGCGAGTGGAACGCATGGAAAACCTGGCCAGGTCACGAAGGCGCAAAGCCGTAACGCGCGTTGGGGTGGACACCATTTTAACCTGAAGACAATGGAATTCTACCGTGTTTCTCTGAAAATAAGACACTGTCTTACATAATTTTTTGGCCTGAAACATGCGCTAGGGCTTTTTTGGGGTAGGGCTAATTCGGGGAAACACGGTTGGGGCCAAGTTCATCCCCCCCCACCAAAAAAAGCAGACTCTCCTTCCCAGAAGAATCATATTTACCAGACACCGTACATCTGCGTCGGTCCCAGATCGATGTTCGGTGGGTGCTCTCAGCAGGTATGCCCCACGCAATCCTCCCCTGCTTTTGACAGACACTCACATACATCAGATCGCACTTGCACACACACACAAACATCAGATCAAACACACAATCATACATCAGATCCCATACATACACTCACCATATCTGGCGATTTCAATTGTTTTCCGACCGGCATGGGAACCTGAGACGCAGCGCATAGGAACGCATGGAGGAGCTGTGGTGGAACATATTGATGCGTTGCACCGCAAGTCCTCTCACTCCACTGCACTGCGTCCTAGTTCCCCTGCCATCCAGAAGCAAACGGTATCGCCGGATGTGTGAGTGTGTGTGCGATCTGATGTGTGATTGTGAGTGCGATCTGATGTGTGATTGTGTGTGCGATCTGATGTGTGATTGGGTGTGCGATCTGATGTGTGATTGTGTGTGCGATCTGATGTGTGATTGGGTGTGCGATCTGATGTGTGATTGGGTGTGCGATCTGATGTGTGTGGGTGTGCGATCTGATGTGTGTGGGTGTGCGATCTGATGTGTGATTGGGTGTGCGATCTGATGTGTGATTGGGTGTGCGATCTGATGTGTGATTGTGTGTGCGATCTGATGTGTGATTGGGTGTGCGATCTGATGTGTGTGTGTGCGATCTGATGTGTGATTGGGTGTGCAATCTGATGTGTGATTGGGTGTGCGATCTGATGTGTGTGGGTGTGCGATCTGATGTGTGTGGGTGTGCGATCTGATGTGTGATTGGGTGTGCGATCTGATGTGTGATTGGGTGTGCGATCTGATGTGTGTGGGTGTGCGATCTGATGTGTGTGGGTGTGCGATCTGATGTGTGTGGGTGTGCGATCTGATGTGTGATTGGGTGTGCGATCTGATGTGTGTGGGTGTGCGATCTGATGTGTGATTGTGTGTGCGATCTGATGTGTGATTGGGTGTGTGATCTGATGTGTGTGGGTGTGCGATCTGATGTGTGATTGGGTGTGCGATCTGATGTGTGATTGGGTGTGCGATCTGATGTGTGTGGGTGTGCGATCTGATGTGTGACTGGGTGTGCGATCTGATGTGTGATTGTGTGTGCGATCTGATGTGTGATTGTGTGTGCGATCTGATGTGTGATTGTGTGTGCGATCTGATGTGTGATTGGGTGTGCGATCTGATGTGTGTGGGTGTGCGATCTGATGTGTGACTGGGTGTGCGATCTGATGTGTGATTGTGTGTGCGATCTGATGTGTGATTGTGTGTGCGATCTGATGTGTGATTGTGTGTGCGATCTGATGTGTGATTGTGTGTGCGATCTGATGTGTGATTGTGTGTGCGATCTGATGTGTGTGGGTGTGCAATCTGATGTGTGTGGGCGTGCGATCTGATGTACGCGTGATCAGATGTGCGTTCCACCGCAGATCCTTGATGCATTCCACTGTAGGTCCTCCCGTTCGGCGTCTGGTGAGTATGATTTCGGGGTCTTCTGTCTTTTCTCTCTCTCTCGGGGGTGTCTGCTTTCTTTAATGAAGAAAGTTAAAGTATTCAAGTATTCTTTAACTTTTTTAGCTACATAAATACTTCATTATTGAACCGTGACTAGGGTTTATTTTTGGGGCAGGCTTATATTTAAGCCTTATGCTGAAATTTCATGCCAGGGCTTATTTTCGGGGTAAGGCTTATTTTGGGGGAAAGAGTAGTAAGTCTATTCCCTATGCAGTCTTAAGTCTTTTTCTATCCATGGCACCATATATTGAGGTTTCTTAACTTTGTATTTATTATATACCTTTCTGACATCAAGGTAATCACCATTTTTTTTTAACAGTTCTTTATTACATTGCAAGTATTGTGTTGGGGTTGAAACACAGACTGTTTGCTCTTCTCTAGTCACATATACACGAGACCGCACTGCTCCTCTCACATTTCATTTACTTTTTGTAGACCACATATAGTGAATCGATGACCATAAAAGAAAACTATATCTATTGTATTGACTTTTAGAAAAGCTTAATCATTGGTCTCACTATTTTGATACAAACCCTTTTTATTATTATTATTATTATTATTATTATTATTAAATGCATTTTTCCTCCCAAAAATATGGGATGAAAATGAGGGGTGCGTCTTAAAATGTGAATGTAGCTTACAGGGAGGGGGAAAATGGGCGCTACGCTGACTGCGGTGGGCGCTGTGTGGAGCAGGGCGGTTCGGAGGGTGAGATGTTCTATTGGCTGTGCGGGGCTGTGCTGGTTGTGGGTGGTGAGATATTCTGTCTGCGGGGCTGTGCTGGCTGCACCGGGTCAGATGCTCTGTCGGCGGGGCTGCAGCGGCTCAGATGCTCTGTCTGCGGGGCTGTGCTGGCTGCAGCGGGTCAGATGCTCTGTCGGCGGGGCTGCAGTGGGTCAGATACTCTGTCGGCGGGGCTGCAGCGGGTCAGATACTCTGTCGGAGGTGCAGGGCTGTGGTGGGCGCTGTGTGGAGCAAGGCAGTGCGGCGGTGAGATGCTCTGTCGGCGGGGCTGTGGTGCCTGCGGTGGGTGCTGTGTGTAGCAATGCAGTTTGGGGGTGAGGTGCACGGTTGGTGGTGCGATCTTCAAATAATGCCTCCAGAAGTCGGCGTGTGCGCAGATGGAGCTCTTGGATTGTCAAATCGCACCGCCAATAGAGCATCTCACCACTGCACTGCTCTGCACACCCGGCCACACAGCAGCCAGCACAGCCGGCCACACTGCTCCGCACAACCGGCCACACAGCAGCCAGCACAGCCGGCCACACTGCTCTGCACAACCGGCCACACAGCAGCCAGCACGGCCGGCCACACAGCAGCCAGCACAGCCGGCCACACAGCAGCCAGCACAGCCGGCCACACTGCTCCGCACAACCGGCCACACAGCAGCCAGCACGGCCGGCCACATAGCAGCCAGCACAGCCGGCCACACTGCTCCGCACAACCGGCCACACAGCAGCCAGCACAGCCGGCCACACAGCAGCCAGCACAGCCGGCCACACTGCTCCGCACAACCGGCCACACAGCAGCCAGCACAGCCGGCCACACAGCAGCCAGCACAGCCGGCCACACTGCTCCGCACAACCGGCCACACAGCAGCCAGCACGGCCGGCCACACAGCAGCCAGCACAGCCGGCCACACTGCTCCGCACAACCGGCCACACAGCAGCCAGCACAGCCGGCCACACAGCAGCCAGCACAGCCGGCCACACTGCAGCCAGCACGGCCGGCCACACAGCAGCCAGCACAGCCGGCCACACTGCTCCGCACAACCGGCCACACAGCAGCCAGCACAGCCGGCCACACAGCAGCCAGCACAGCCGGCCACACTGCAGCCAGCACGGCCGGCCACACAGCAGCCAGCACAGCCGGCCTCCTGTGACCCCCGCTCCACCACTGCTGTTGACCCCCTATGGTAAGACACCACTGGAGTGGAGTATAAGATGGACCCCATTTTTTTTTTTTTGCCTTTTTTTATCTCTATATTTGGGGTGCGTCTTATAATCCGGGGCGTCTTATAAAACGAAAGATACAGTAACTTTGTTGTTTTACATTTACACATGTATTTGTCATTTATTCATTGTCCTCGTCCCTGATTGGTGCCCCTTTATTGTTGTTCATGTGTTTTGTTTTTCATTTCTAACCTTGCATTTGTCTCAATTAAAAAAAAAATATTTTAGTAATTACACTGGACTAGGGAGTTGTTTTTTTTTCCCTTTTTTGTTTGTATACATTAGACACTTCATATATTTTTTGGATTATAGGATGCATTTTTCCTCCCAAAAATTTGGGAGGAAAATGGGGGTGTGTGTCTTAGGCCTCATCTGCACACTGCATCTTTTACTGCGTTTTTGGTTACGTTTGTGGTCACAAAAGATGCACCCAAATGCATGCATTTCCTTCCCCCAGCAAAGTCTTTATCAGATTTTTATTTTGCTGTCCGCACAGTGCATTTTTTTCTTTGACTGCGTTTTTGAAGATGCTAAGATGCAGAATTTTATTCCTTTTCACGTTTTGTCTCTGCGTTTCGAAGGACTGGCATATCAATCCCCTGCTGATTCGTGGTCGACGAGTGATTGATCCCTGGTATCTGGCCATATGCCAATCCCCATATAAAGTCTATCGGGACCAGAATCCGGCGCAAAGGGGTAGAAGCAGGTGATTCATACCTACCGAGTCACACTGCTCCGCTTCCGGGACCGCTCAATACCTTCATTGAATACGCCCTGCTTCCCCCACCCACTGACATCTGTGGTTGGTTGGAATCAGACATGCCCCCACACTGAGTGACAGCATGTCTGACACTTCCAATCATAGACACCGGTGGGCGGTTCTATAACCGTACTATAAAATAAAAATTTAAACAAATTGCCATAGGGTCCCCCATATTATGATACCCAGCACAGAGAAAGCCATGGCTATAAGCTGCAGCCCCCAACCGTGCGTTTATATTGGCTGGGTATCAAAATAAGAGGAACCGCAGGCGTTTTGTTTTTAAATATTTAAATAAATAAAACGGTGTGCGGTTCCAACAATTTTGATACCCAGCCAAGATAAAGCCCGACAACTGGGGGCTTGTATTTTCCGGCTGGGGGCTCTTGATTTTTGTGTGTCCCCCAGCCCAAAAATATCAGCCTGCAGTAGCCGGTAATTGCCGCATGCGTTAGATATGACAGTCCCGACACTTTACCCAGCTCTTCCTGATTGCCCTGGTGCAGTGGCAATCAGGGTAACAAGGAGTCAATGGCAGCCCATAGCTGCCACTAAGCCCTAGATTAGTAACGGGGGAGAAGGTCTCCCCAATTACTAATCTGTAAGTGAAAGTAAATAAACACAAACACCCAAAAAATCCTTTTTTTTTTAAATGAAAGACAAAAAAGCACCATCTTTCACCACTCTGTTAGCCCTAAAAACACCTCCGCAGGTCCGACGTAATCCACACGAGGTCCCATGACACTTCCAGCACTGCTACATCTGAAGCTCACAGAGAGAGCCAAAGAAGATGACTGCCCTCTATGAGGCTCAGGCAGAGACTGAGCCACGATCAACGGTGACGTCACTCAGGTTAGCCGCGGCTATAGCTGGAGTCCTCCACCTGTGACCGCAAATCACCTAATTGACGTCACTGCTGATCAGGCCGCTCACTTCAGTTGCTACCTGAACCTCACAGTGGGCGGTCATGTTCTATGGCTGCTTGGTGTGAATTCAGATGTAGCAGTGCTGGAAGCATCGTAGGACCTCATGTGGATTACGTTGGACCTGTAGGGTTGTTTTGGGGGTTAATAAAGTGGTGAAAGAGGATGCTTTTAGTCTTTTACAGTCCCTAACAAAAGGTCTGTTGCTTATCGATGAAATGTAAATAAAACCTTATAACCTGATCCATCCATTGGTTTTATAAATTACTCTTTTGAAAGCTGAAACCCTCCCAAATTTGGTTTAGGTTATGAAAATTAAGTTGCTGCAAAGCTGAAATATTGATCATTTAATGAACACAAAAAGGTCAGATTTTGGCAAGACAAAAGTTTTGTTGCCCACAGAAAGTAATGTGAAATTCAAACAAATAATTAACTTTTAATGCAAAGATATGTTGCATAACATTGGTAAATGAAGTTGTGCTATTAGAGCCATATTTAATATTTTGTGTGACTTCCATGACCTTGAAGGACTGCATCCATGCGGTTCAACAATGATTCATACAATTTATTGATGAAGTCATCAGGAATAGCAAAGAATGCAGTCTTACATGCCTCCCAGAGTTCATCTACATTCTTTGGTTTTGTCTTCCAAGCTTCCTCTTTCTTCCTACCCCAAACATGCTCAATGATGTTCATGTCTGGTGACTGGGCTGGCCAGTCCTTGAGCACCTTGATCTTCTTTGCCAGGAGGAAGTTTGTTGTAGAGATGGATGTATGAGATGGAGCACCATCCTGCTGCAGAATTTGACTCTTTTTATTATTGGGAATGTAAAAGGTAGCTAATACTGCTTGATATTTTAGGCTATTGATATTGCCTTCCACCTTGCAAATGTTTTGCACACCCCATACTGAATGTAACCCCAGACCATGATCTTTCGACCACCAAATTTAACTGTTTTCTGGATCCATACGGGTTCTAGTAGGTCTCCTGCAGTATTTGCGGCAGCTGTCGTGTAATTCAACTGAAGATTCATCAGAGAAATCCATCTTCTGCCACTTTTTCAGCGTCCATCTGTTTAGCAGGCTGTTGGATTTTTAATTGCCTTTTGTTTAATGCTGGCTTCTGGGCACTGATCATGGAGGCCTTTTTGAGACAGAATCCTACAAACTATTCTAGTTGACATAGGGACTTGAGGTGACCAGGCCTTTTGGAGCTCTGCTGCAGTGAAAGAGGGTCTGGCTTTAGATTTTCTAACCTACAAACGTTCCTCCTGAGCAGTTGTCTTGCGGGGTCTGCCGGACCTGGGCTTGTGAAAAACATCTCCAGTCTCTTCAAATCTTTTAATTCTTTGTACTTGACGCTGAGACACATTAAAGGTGCCAGCAACCTCTGCAGTGGATCTGGTCTTCAGCCTTTTGATAATCAAGGCTTTGGCCGCAGAGTGGATTTTTGGCATGTTGTCAGAGGTCAATTTGCAGTTCAAGTGAAGGTTTGGGGTGATGGGTTTCTTTTTATACACACCCACTAATTAACCGATCATTTAGTGAGCACAGGTGAGGATATAAACTAGGATTGGGTGCATTATATGACAAGGCTACAAAACTTTTGTCTTGCCAAAATCCGACCTTTCTGTGTTCATTAAAAGATCAATATTTCAGCTTTGCAGAAACTTTATTTTCATAACCTAAACCAAATTTGGGAGGGGTTCAGCTTTTAAAAGAGTAATTTATGAAACCAATGGATGAATTTAATGTCAGGTTATAAGCTTTTATTTCCATAACATGGATAAGCGACAGAACTCTTGTCAGGGACTGTATTTCAAATAAAGGATGTTTTTTGGGTGTTTGTGTTTATTTACTTTCACTTACAGATTAGTGATGGGGGTCTCACAGACGCCTGCCATTAGTAACCTAGGGATTAGTGGCAGTTGTGGGCTGCCATTACTTCCTTGTTACCCCGATTGCCACCGCACCAGGACAACAGGAACAGCCGGGTCCAGCGCCAGAATTGGCACATCTAATTGATGCTATTGTTAGGGTGTAAAGGCCCAAATATCCATGGCCCTTCCCACACTAATAATATCACCCCCCCAGTTGTCTGCTGTACCTTGGCTGGTTTTAGAAAAATGGGGGGTACCCCATATCATTTTATTATTTTTTTTTTTTTAAATAAAATAATTTAAAAATAAAACATATGATCCCCTCTATTTTTCATAACCAGTCAAGGTACATCAGACAGCAGAGGGTTGCAGCTGCTGCTGTTTCTGTGCTGGATATGAAATATGGGGGGGATCCCATGTAATTTATTTAACCAAAAAATAATTTAAAAAAAAAAAAACAAACAACTGGCCAAGCTAGCTATCGCTCTCTGTTGCTTATTCCTTTTTATCTATTCTATCTTTTCTATCTTATTATGCATTCTGTGTTTTTTCTATCTATTCTATATGTTGTTTCTATCGATCTATTCTTTCTATTTTTTCTATCTATTCTAGCTATCAATTATCCCATGCTATCATATTTTGTTTCTTTGAAAAATGCATTAAAGGGAACCTGTCACCACTTTTTTCGACTATAAGCTGCGGCCACCACCACCAGGCTCTTATATACAGCATTCTAACAGGCTGTATATAAGAGCCCAGGCCACTGTGACAAGATAAAAAACACTTTATAATACTTACCTAACGGTCACTCTGCGGTGGAAGAGGGACTAATGGCCATCTCCGTTATCCGGTCCCGGAGCCACCTCTTTTGGCCATCTGCGTTATTCTTCTCTAGCCGCGGTGCATGACTGGTCCAACGTCATCCACACTCGCCGGCATTCCGGTCCTGAGCAGACGCACTTTGATCTGCCTTTGACCGGCGAGTGTGTATGACGTAGCCGCGTCATGCACACAGGCTTCAGAAGGAAGCCGAAGATGGACGAAAGCGGAGGCGCTCACAACGGAGACACCCATTAGGCCCTCATCCACCGCAGCGCGACTGTTAGGTAAGTATTATAAAGTGTTTTTTATCTTGTCACAGCGGTCTGGGCTCTTATATACAGCATGTTAGAATGCTGTATATAAGAGCCCGGTGGTGGTGGCCGCTGCTTATAGTCCAAAAAAGTGGTGACAAGTTCCCTTTAACAAAAACTCGGCAAAACGTCATGTGTTTTTTGGGCCACAAGCTGCGTTTTCCATGACCACAGGAAAAAAGATGCACTTAAGATGCAATCACGATGCACTCAGAAAAAGATGTAGCCTGCGGAAATACCCTTATAATTCGGGTGTAGCTTACCGGGTGATGGGAAGTGCGGTGGAGCATGGTCAGATGGTGGTGAAAGGAGTAGAGCGATGGTGTGGGTGTCCCGACGATGCAGGAGACATTCCCAGTGAGTAAAGAATATATCGGCAGTGCGGGCTTCAAAGGAATGGCACCAGGAGTCAACGCATGTGCAAATTGAACTTTGGGCTCAATAATGAGTCGAGAGGTCATCTATGCACGGTCGTTTCCGGCCCATTGATCTTCCAGCAGCGGAATTAAGGAAAATGTCTCAGGGTAAGATACAACCGGATTATAAGACGGACCCCACTTTTACCAAAACTTTTTTGTTGAACAGTTTTCTTTCTGTAAATGTGGGGTTCGTCTTATAAAACAAGAATTAATCCCAGCGTATGTGATACTCCACCGTGCCCTATATCAATTCCAGTGTGTTATATTCTTATTTAATCGCAGCATGTGGTACAGTCTGTATACCTAGCCCCAGCGCATGATAAAGCGAGCAGCGCCTACTAACAGAATCTGCACTGCCAGCCATCCTCAATGACACTGTCCTTATGCCAATATCACTTTGAAGTCACCAACAAAATGGCTTCACACTATGATCGTAAATGTCACCCTTTTGTAAATGCCCAGAAGGGGAGGAGAGGAGTGATGTCAGACCCGTGTGAGTAGATACGGCCCACATTTACTGCAGTTGTAATACGAGATGGGAGTACACTACATTGCATGGCAAATTTCAGCACTAGTGTTTTAAAAGTGGGAAAAAATAAAAATCATATTTTAATCCATGAAAAATTATAATTTTTTTATTTAGTATTAATACTTTAGATTGTTTTTTAAATGTTGAAGACCTGTATACATATATTTTAGGGGGATGGCACCTTCCCTCTAAAAGCAAAATGTTATGTACAGTGGAACCTTGGTTAACGAGAACAATCCGTTCTGGGATGTGCTTGTTAACCAAGTTACTCGTTAGGCAAAGCAAGATTTCCCATAGGAAATCATTGCAATGCAGACAATTCGTTCCACAACTTGTTAAATGTCCCCTGTTGTGCCATTCCACACACGTGTACACACACACACACACACACACACACACACACACACACACACAAACTCAAACAAGCACACACAAACTCACACGCACACATTATATGCTCACCTTACCTTCCGTTTTATCGCCGGCCTGCTGGGACTTGCTGTTCAGTAGCACGGGCTGTGTATCGGGTAACCATGACGACGAGGGAGGAACTTTCGCACCCAGAGCGCTGACGTCAAAGGCAGGAGCCTCAGATTTGCCAGCGCGCTGCCTTTGAGTAGCGGTGACAGGAAGTTCCTGCTTCGTTGCTATGGTTGCTGATGCACAGCCTGGAGTGGAGCGGCGAACTACAGGACCCAGGAGGCCGGCGATGTAACTGAAGGTACACATATTATGGTCACCTTACCTTCCGTTCCATCGCCGGCCTCCTGGGTCTTGTAGTTCGCTGCGAGGACGTCGCGATGTACCCGGGAACTACAAGAACCATGAGGCCGGCGATGGAACGGAAGGTAAGGTGAGCATAATACTATATGTGCGTGCGTGTGTGTTTGTGTGTGTTTGTGCGTGCTTGTGTGTGTTTGTGTGGACTGCAAGAGCGGGTCAGAGCGCGGTGGATGGACGGAACCGGAAGTGTGTGCGGTGAGGATTTTGCTCGTACAGCAAAGCTTTCTCGTAAACCGAGTTACAAATTTACAGAAAGCTTTGCTTGTTAAGTGAAAATTCTGGGTTACTCGTTAAGCGAGATTCCACTGTACTCCGAAATGGTAACATGAAAAGCTTCTACCTTATCCATAAACAGCCCTCACTTAGGGCCGTCATCTTGCAACAGAAATATAGGCAGTCTCCACATTGCGGATAGAAGTAAGGCTCTGTAAAAGTGACATTGCTTCCTCACAAATAATCTGCGCTCCCAAATGGCCCCACCCATTCTTAGCCACAATGTGCCGAAACTGCATTTAGCATCCTTGTTTGGCATTACTGTAGCTCACTTATCAGTTTACATGGTGCGTATCCCCGGAAGCACCAGCTTAGCACAATGTTCTGGGCACTGAAAAGGAATGTTTGCAATTTTCACACACCAACTGCATACTGATTTCTGGAAAACACCTGTGGAATAAACAGTTACAATCCCAGATTGTAAAAAACAGTAACCCAGGGGGGTGTAATTTCCAAAGTAGGGTTACTTGTGGTGGGCTTCTGCTGTTTTGGCACCCCCAAATGTGACTTTGTGACCTAATGCATTCCCTTACGAGCCCTCTTGTTTGCTCAAACAGTGACTCTCATTGCTTTATTTCTAAAATGTTATAATTCCTCAAGTACTCATTAATAAACACTTTCCCCTTGGGAATGTTAAGAGTGTTAGTTCTCCTGCCTTCCCCTGGGAGAATTCTAACCCCTTCCCTGTAAATTTGTACCTATTTCTTCTTTCCACCCTTCCTACCATTCCTTATAAATAGATAAAGAAAACACAACAAAGTATGTTTACTCCTAAAGTGAAAATTCAATAAAAATTATTGGAAAATAAATATGCGTCTCTAAAGGGTGCTTTACACGCTGCAACATCGCTAACAATATATTGTCGGGGTCACATAGTTAGTGACGCACATTCGGCGCCGTTAGCGACATCGCAGTGTGTGACACCAAGGAGCGATGATCAACGATCACAAAAACGTCAACAATCGATTGTTGACACATCGCTCCTTTTCATAATATCGGTGGTGCATGCCGCTGGTTGTTTGTCGTTCCTGCGGCATCACACATCGCTATGTTTGACACCGCAGGAACGACGAAGATCTCCTTACCTGCATCCACCGCCAATGAGGAAGGAAGGAGGTGGGCGGGATATTCCGGCCGCTCATCTCCGCCCCTCCTCTGCTATTGGCCACATAGTGACGCCGCAGTGACGTCGCTATGACACCGAACGCACCTCCCCCTTGAAGGAGGGGTTGTTCGGCAGTCACAGCGACGTCGTTGACAACGTATATGTGTGTGACGCTGCCGTAGTGATAATGTTCGCTACGGCAGCGATCACCAAATGTCTCATTACTGGCATTTCGGATTGGTATGTAAGTCTCCGCAAGGAGAAAAACTTTCCTCTTAGGCCCTGTGCGCACTGGAAAACGGAATTTTCTTAAAATTCCGCAGGGTCTGAAAGATTACCGCACCCGCGGTAAAAAACCGCGGCAAACCGCACCCGAAAACTGCATGCGGTTTGTTGCGTGCGGGTTGGTACATGTGCTTTAATGCATTCAATGCAATAAAGCACATTGAGAAAAAGAAAAAAAAAAAAAGCCATTTCCTAGATAGCAGATAGATAAATAGATAGAAGAATAGAGAGATAGCTAGATAGTTAGATAGAGAATAGATAGAGTCCCTGTGAGGACACGCTGCATTTCCCACGGTCGGTAGTGTGTTCACATTACCGGCCGTGGGAAATGACCGGTAATTACCTCTCTGCTGTCTCGTTGCGAGGCTGCATTCAGCGCTGTGTGTCATCGCAAGACGTGGATTACGCCGGAGCTGTGTGTTTCGGGGGGGTTAATAAACGGATGAACCAGGTACTTTTTTGTGTTTTATTTAAAATAAAGGATTTTTCGGTGTGTATGCTTATTCACTTTACTTACGGGTTGATCATGTCAGCTGTCACATAGACGCTGCCATGATCAAGCCTGGACTTAGTGGCGGCGATCCGCCGCCATTAACTCCTTATTACCTGGATTGCCACCGCATCACGGCATCTGGAAGAGCCAGTGACACTCCGGTACTGCCGCATAATGCATGCGACAGTCCCGGGGCAGCTGCGGCTGATATTCTCGGCTGCGGGAGGGGGAGAGAGTCGGGGGACATTAACCCTGCCCTTCGCCCTCCCCAGCCTGAGAATACTGGGCCGCCGCTGTGTGCTTACCTCGGCTGGAAGGTAAAAATACGGCGGAGCCCACGTGTTTTTTTTCTTCTAGATCTCAGTTTGATTTGTATGTGCATTCTATATGTCTGTGTTGTGTGTGTGTGTGTGATCTCTGTGTGTTTACTCTGCTCCACTTCCTCTTCCTGGCATAATGACATCACTTCCCTGCAAACCGCAGGCAGCGATGTACATTACCGCAGGTAAACCGCGAAATACCGGAGGGAATAACGCAGGAAAATGCAGTGAACCGCACAGAATTTGCTGCCTGCGTTATTCCCTGCGGATTTCACGATTACATTGCAGTGAATGGAGTGAAATCCCGCAGCTACCTGCGGAAAAGAAGTGACATGCAATTGTTTTTGCTGTGGGAATCCCGCAGCAAAACATGCAGCTGTCAAATTCCGCATAGTGCGCACAGCATTTTTTTTTTCCATAGGTTTTGCTGGTGAATCACTGCAGAGATGTTATGAACATAACATGCAGCGAAACCGCAGGAAATCCGCGGGAAAAAACGGTAAGTGCGCACAGGGCCTTAGACCCCGTCTTAGCCTCTCATACAGCTAGATCAGATCTCATACTTTGCATTGACGAGGGGCAATCATCCCAAAACACCATGTCTGCAAATTGAGGTTCTGATCTGGCATAAATCCTAAGTCATATGACAAGGGTTAAAGGCTCCCTTTTGACTTTTAGGATTGCTGCTTCTAATAGGTGGCATTATTCGTCTACTTCCTGCATAAAGGGACAATTTGGAGAACAAATACCGTACACATCGGGTACAACATATGTAGGAGATATTGCACAACAATTATTGGGGTACAATTTCTCCTGTCACCCTTGGAAATATTAAAAACATGGGGATAAAGTAACATTTTCATAAACAAAATGTAATTTTTTTACTTTTTCCTCCCAGTTTGCTTTCATTTTCTGTGAAGTGTTTATAGAGTGAACAAACTTAATGAGGTTACCTTGAAGGGGGCTGTTTTTAAAATGTGGTCTTGTTTGTGGGTTCTGTGAAATATAGGCCCCTCAGACACTTCAAAATTGAAGTGGTCTATTATAAAAATAAATTTGTAAATTTAATCGATAAAAGAAACATTGCTGCTGAACGTTTAAATCTTCTTACATGCTAACGAAAGTAGATATGCAGCAAATGATATTAACTCATTTTTATACATATATAAATTTATTTATTTTTTTTGTCTTTCAGCTCTTCGAGGCCCAGTCCAGTATCCGAGTTTTTGCCAAGGCGTAGCGCTCGGCTGGCTCTAAAACCACGGCCGAAGTATAATTACGATGACATATATCCCAGTTATCTTTTTAGGCTGAGAAGGGGTAAGATATACTTGTGTGTTGTATGTGTTTGTATGTATGTTTTCCTGTACATACAGGTGCATCTCAATAAATTAGAGTATCATCAAAAAGTTCTTTTATTTCAGTATATCAATACAAAAAGGGAAAAGCATATGTTATATATAGAGTCATTACACACAGAGGGATCTATTTCAGTTGTTTATTTCTGTTAATGTTAATGATCATAGCTTACCTTTAAACTCTGGAACATCAAAGACAAAACTAAATCCTTGAAAACTGAGCTCAGTTTTCTCCTGATCTGGGAAGAGCTTGAGACAAAGGAACATTTTTCTACTTTCACTGGTGTTGACGCTTTTGTAAAAAAGTTCTTTGGTGCTGGGCTGTTGAGATGTTTAAGAATTCATTTTAAAACGTTTTGATATGGGATAATTGCCCCCACAAAGAGCATGCATGCCGAAGTCGATAATTTGTCATCCACTTACATGTGGACTCATTGTAAGCAAAACATACACATTTATTATTGCCTTGATTAGGAGTAGATTGCCTGTAAAATTCATTTCACTAAGGTACCATTAAATTATGTCAAAAGCCAACATCCTTTACACCCCATTTCATAGAAGGCCGTACTGATAATTTTTGCCTAAAGGATTCGTCACAGCTTTACCATGCCATACCACCAAAACTGTGGTAGATCTCAAGTATTTCATCCCTCTTGTCTCCCCTAGAATACAACTTTAGCAGGTTAGAGAGAAAATTTTCTATTCCAAATATGCTCCTTCACAGAGCTGTTAAGGTGAAACCCTAGGGGAGCCTTTTCCAAAACTTAAGGCTTCCTTAAAACAAGATTCCACCACCCTTGTAGCGATAAGAAACTTGTTCTCAGGAAGCCCATAAACTTTGTCCTTCAGGGTAGCCCTAATTTCTGGGTTGCCTAAAGCATCCTGTACATTTTGATTAAATTACTCATTTGAATTAAATTATTAGAATTATCAGGGACATACAGGGGGACGAAGATCTCACTGATGTCTCCTTTTTCCTCAGTCAAAGTTGCTGTTCGGCCTTCATCTTCAAATGTAACTTCAGGAACAGGAGTGAAACCCAGAGCTCCACATCTTAGCCGCTCATCAGTTGTGTCGGCCGTAGGCGAAAGCCGCAAAAGTAAGTCTTCCATCTTCTGTTTTTTCTTCCTGCTCCAGCTGTTAGACAGCCAGCTGATTCACAGTGTCCTGTTTAAATACTGTAAACTAGGGATGGGCGAGCCTGAACTGTAAAGTTTGGGGTCCATACCGAACACATGGTGTTCGTGCACACGAACACGAGCTTTCTGGAACATTCGTGTTACAGTTCGTGTTACAGTTCGGGTCCAGGGACTGTTAAAAAAAAAAGCACATTATTAAAAAAACATTCTGATCATACTTACAGGTCCTGCGACGCATCCTGCAGACTCTGCCTCCCAGCGCTTGATGTCATACCCATGTGACCACTCACGTGTAAATGCTGTATTACCTCATTGGCTACAGTCTGGTCACGTGAGTATGACGTCATCAAAGGTCCTGGTGCGCCGTGATGCGAGTGTCATCGCATCACGGCGCACAATGTCCCGACGACAGCGGGTCAGCTGCATGTATTTCCACAGCTGAGGCGCTCCTGTCGGGAGAGTGGGGTGATGCAATGCGAGATGCAAGTGCAATCATCACCTCACTGTCAGCCTCTGCTTCATGGCTTTGTTCAGAGCGATGTAGCAGTACCTGAAATGGCTCTCCTCTCTGTGCTTCTGACTGAGTATACACTCTGTCTGTGCACAGTGATGAAGCAGAGTTGACTTTGCACTTTTGTTCTCACTGTGTATAGACTGTTTGTGCAGTGATGAAGCAGAGTTGACTTTTCTTCTCACTGTGTATAGACTGTTGGCACAGTGATGAAGCAGAGTTGACTTGGCTCTTTACTTCTCACTGTGTATAGACACTGTCTGTGCAGTGATCAAGCAAAGTTGACGTTGCGCTTTGCTTCTCACTGTGTATAGCCTGTCTGTGCACAGTGATGAAGCTGACATTGCTGTCCCAGTGGATTACGTCGGACTAAGGATTTTTTTTATAATAAAGATGTAGTCTCTAAATTTTTTTTGTTTTCTAATAAAACATTTTTCTCTGTGTTGTGTTTTTTTTTTACTGTTTCCTAGAAATTCATGGTGGCCATGTCTAATTTGGCGTGACACCGTGAATTTCGGGCTTAGTACCATCTGAGAATACAAAGCTGGTATTAACCCCTTTATTACCCAGCGAGCCACCGCCATCACGGCCACTTGACGAGCCGGGTAAAGCACCTGGAAATGGTGCTAAGAAACAATGCGTCATTTCCAGGGGCGGCTGCGGGCTGCTGAGAGTCCCAGCCTCCAGCTGCCTTGCTTTACCTAATTGGCGATCAAAATGCAGCAGGAGCCCACGCATTTTTTGTTTTAATTATTTTTTTAAATAAAAAAAATGAATGGGCTTCCCTGTATTTTGATTGCCAGCCAAGGTAAATCAGGCAGATGAGAGTGTCAGCCCATAGCCATCTGCTTTATCTGCGCTGAGAATAAAAAATACCACAGAGCGCTACATCATTTTTTTTAATTAATGATTTATATTTTTTTTACAGTACTGTGAGGTCTGGCAATCAAAATACAGGGAAGCCTAATTTTTTTTAGTTATTTAAATAAATAATTAAAACAAAATATGCGTGGGCTCCCGCTGCATTTTCTATTGCTAGCTAAGGGTAATCCAAGCAGCTACTGGCTGTTAACCCCCACTGCTTGGTGTTGCCTTCACTGGCAATGGAAAATCCAGAGAAGCCCTTTTTATTAAGCTTTTGCCAAAAAAAAAATGACGTGGGCTTCGCCATATTTTTGTATGCTAGCCAAGTACAGTAGGCAGCTACAGGCTGCCCCCAACCCCCAGCTGCCTATTTGTACCCATCTGGGAACCAAAAATATACAGAATCCCTTTTTTTAATTATTTTATGAATTTCATAAAATAATAATAAAAAAAAAAAACACAATATGGGCTTTACTCAATTTTTGTGTCCAGCCAGGTGGAACTTGGCAGCTGGGGATTGGAATCCTCAGCGCAGGTTGGCCCAAGCATTCTGTGCACCCCTGCTGCGAATTGCAGCCCGCAGCCGCCCCAGAAAATGGCGCTTTCATAGAAGCGCCATCTTCTGGCGCTGTATCCAACTTTTCCAGCGGCCCTGGTGACAAGTGGCACGCTGGGTAATAAGGGGTTAATACTAGCTTTGTTTTACTAGCTGGTATTAAGCCAGAGATTCTTATTGTCAGGCAAGTTTGACCTGGCAATTAAGAATCTCCAATAAAGGGAGCGTGACCGGATGTGGAGCTAAGCAGACGTGCGAGGCCGTGCTTCCTGACCACCAATCTTAAAAGCAGCACAAAGCAAGGCAAGGTGACCGGAGGAGTCGCAGAGACACAGATAAGGGAAGCGGCAGCACAGGGAAACGGAGCGTAGTGAAAATGACGCGCCCGGGAGGAGAAGGGGGCAGGCACCCAGCAGAGTCCCGGTGTTTGAAGTGGTGAGCGGCCGGATCCAAGATGGCGGCCGCAGCTCTCACCACGCGGCCGTCGGCAGCAGCAGTAGTGAAAGTAACAGTGTGCAGCAGCGCTCAGAGCTGCACACTGAATCATACCATCACACACAGCCAGGGTCATCTCCAGGGTCATCTCACATTCTCCCAATAAAAGTGCCAACTCAGCCCCTATTACTGAAGACACAATCAGATCCCTGATGGGAGAACTGATGGGAGATCTGAAACATCCATCCATAAGGATATAACCACAGCTTTTAGTGCGCTACACAAAGAAATCACACAGATTGGTGACAGAACCTCACACATAGAGGGGAAACTGGAGGAGTACTGTATGGAACACAATCAGCTTGTAGACGCGCATAATGAGGCGGACGAAGAAATCACAGCCCTAAAACTGAAGCTGACGGATCTGGAAGACCGGTCCAGACTAGAGATGAGTGAACCGGTCGCGGTTCGGCTAGAGGTCGGTTCGCCGAACGGAGGTCCCGTTCGAGTTCGGTTCGTCGAACGTTCGACGAACCGAACTCGAACTGCATAGGAAACAATGGCAGGCAATCACAAACACATAAAAACACCTAGAAAACACCCTCAAAGGTATCCAAAAGGTGATAAACAACTCACAACACAACACAAACACATGGGAAAGTGACAAGGACATATACTCATGCGAAAACAAAACAGCTGGACAAGGAAAAAGAGGAGGAGACACAGATATATGAGTATATGCAAGGAAACATCGATGCCATTACTGTGCAACTTGAGCCCTGCTCATTTTAGGCTTCCAATCTGGATAAATTGCCTGAGCTCGCCACGTACGCCTTGGGGATCTTGTCGTGTCCTGCAGCCAGCGTTCTCTCGGAACCTGTCTTCAGTGCTGCTGGTGTCTGCTGGCAGATAAGCACACGTGTCTGTCCACTGACAATGTGGACATGGCTCTCAGAGGACTTTTCTTCCCCTGGGTCAGCCAGGGGAGGCGAAAGGCACGCGTATTTTTGAGAGTGCTTCATGCAAAGCATCTTTTTCATTTTGAATAGGGGGGTCAACTGATGCCAGTCAAGTGGGGTGTTTGTGGCCCAATTAGTGGCAACGAGGGAGACTGTGGTTGGAGTCCCCTCGCTGTGTTTCTAAAAGAACCAAGACGAACAAGTCATGGCTCTCAGAGGACTTTTCTTCCCCTGGGTCAGCCAGGGGACGGGAAAGGCACGCGTATTTTTGAGAGTGCTTCATGCAAAGCATCTTTTTCTTTTTCAAAAGGGGGGTCAACTGATGCCAGTCAAGTGGGGTGTGTGTGGCCCAATTAGTGGCAACGAGGGAGACTGTGTTTGGAGTTCCCTCGCTGTGTTTTACATGATTTTCGCAGGGCATGACATGCCTAAGAGGTTGAGTTTCATAATCTGCAACTTGTTGGCAACAGAAAGGCTGCCTTTACACCCTTTTGAGATCGAGGATTTTCGAGACCTTATGCCCATTGCAGTGCCCCAAGAGCCGATGGCCAGTCGTCACTCCTTCTCCAAGAAAGGCGTGCCCGCGTTACCACAGCAGGTCGCACACAACCTCACCGATTCCTTGAGAAGCTCTGTGTGTGAAAGGGTGCATTTCACCACAGATACTTGGACCAGTAAGCATGGACAGGAGAGTTACATATTGCTGACTGGGCACTGGGTAACTATGGTGAGAGATGGAGAAAGGTTTGCTGTACAAGTCTTGCCGTCCACACGACTTGTGTGTCAATCCTTCATCTGTATGTACAAGTTCCTCCACTGCTTCTGCCTCCTCAACCTCGTGTGGGTCCTCCACCTTGGCCCAAACCCTGTGTGGTCAGGCCACCCGCGTTGTAACTGCGCCCAAGGAGTCCCACACACCTCCTTACTATGCTGGCAGCAGAGCTCAAGGCCATCAGGCGGTCAAATGTTTACTTTGAAATGTAGGGGAAATGTGAGACACCGCTGAGGAATTGTGGATGGTTAGCTCTGGAGAGTGAGACCGAGTTTCATCAATGGTTGTCTCCACTCAACCAGCAGCCAGGGAAGGTCGGGTGCGACAATGATGCAAACCAGTCTGCGACCCTTCTTCAGGGCAATGTGGCACACATGCCTTGTATGGCTCACGTGTTGAACCTGGTTGTCCAGCAATTTTTAAAACACTATCCCGGCCTACATGGCCTTCTGCAGAGGGCACGGTGTAACGCCTGCCTGGATCGACACACTCAGATGGGCTGTAAAGGATAGGCTAGAGGCAAGCCACTCACCAAGCTGGACCCCCAGAACCCTGAAACCCTTTAACCCCTATACAGTGATTTTGAATGACACAGGGCCCAAGTTGATCAATACCTGTGGAAGGCTGCAGTTCCAGAGAATAGTAGTCATGCAGGGTCAAAAACATTAATTGAGGAAGAGGAACAGAATGGGATGGCCAGGACTTAATCAGAAAACAAGCAGAGGTGAAATGCGGATCGGCCAACGAGGGACCTAAACAGCAAGCAGGAAAAGTAGTCAGGTAACAAGCACACAAACTCATAAAACTGAACTGGGGGTAACAGTAACAAGAGGTTCATAGCTTTGTCTGGCAGTGGTCTGCAGACAGGAGGGGCCTAAAAAAGGGTGTGGTGTCTTCCCATTGGTTGTAGCTGAATGATGGTACTTCATCTGTGAGATACCCACCACCTACATTCAGCCTGTGGTTCTGTATCTGTCAAGGTAACGCAACCCAGTGGGTGACCATAACCTGCGTCCACCTGCGCCGCTGGCATCGACTCCTTTCCCATCATCAGCACTATGCACGAAAGGAACACGTTGTCACCTGGCGACCGGAGTACAAATTGATTGAGTGGACTACGTTGGTGACTTAACAGCCGTGTGCGGCAATGATGCAAACCTGTCTGCGGCCCTTCGTCAGGGCAATGTGACACACGTGCCTTGTATGGCTCACGTGTTGAATCTGATTCTCCAGCAATTTTTAAAATACCATCCCGGCCTACATGGCCTTGTGCAGCGAGCACGCTGCTATGTGCTCACTTTCATCCTTCGCACCCAGCAGCTCAACAACTTTCATCGCTCCTGAAGTCTTAGGGTCTGGCGGTTAAACGCCGGAAATGCGATGTTCCGACACGCAGGAATTGGAATCTGCACATGTTGCGGCGTCTGTGGCAGCACCGCAGAGCCCTGCTGAAATACGGTATGATGTATACCCTGGGCTAACTTGATCCAGAGGTGGTGCAGATCACGCTGCTGGAGTGGTGTCAGATCAAGGACCTATGCACCCTTCTACACAGTTTACAAATGTCGACGAAGCTGTTTAGCACTGGCGATGCCATTCTCAGCGTGACAATTCTGGTCATCTACAAGATGGAGCACACTGTAAGCATTATTCGGAGTCAGGTGTTGGTCCAAGAGGAAGGGGAGGAAGTACAGGAGGAGTCATATGCGGAAGGGATAATAAGATGTACAAGGTCCATACGTTGAGCGGCACCTAGGCGGCAGTCATGGTGGGGGATAGGGATTAACAAGGGCGCATAGTATCAGCAAAAATTGTTGAGGAAGGTGCACGAGCCCATGAAGAAATGGAGGACGAACTTGCGATGGGCATGGAAGACTCAGCAGATGAGTGAGAGATTGCTCACATTTCGGTTGTGCGAGGTTGGGGGGAGAGGGCAGAGGAAGGAGGCACGATTCTCACCTCTCTGCCACCAACAAACCAAGGACTTGGTCCTCCTGGATGCACAAGACACATGAGCGCCTTCTTGCTGCACTACCTACAACATGACCCTCGGATTGTACGAATTCGAAGTAATGCTAACTACTGGGTTGCCACACTGTTAGATCCCCGGTACAAGACAAAATTTGGCGAAATAATTCCTGCCATAGAAAGGGACGCACGTATACAGGAATATCTGCAGAAGGTGGTACGGATTCTTAGATCTGCTTTTCCAGTAAACACCAGTGCTGCACAGAGTGAATCTCAACGCTTTGTCATGGATAGGAGGAAATGGGCTTTTACTTGTCCACATCTGAGGGACCGAGGGCTGGCTGCTGGGCTGAGATGGCATTGAGTACGGTGTCCCTGCAGAGTTGCACTTTTGGTCATATACCAAATGAGTTGAAAAAGGACAAATGCTGGTGGAAAGGGGAACAGGTGTGTTGGAAAGGGGAAAAAAGTTTTTGTCCGTGGGTTTGGTGGTTAAGCAAAAGTAACATTTGATGAAGAAACACCATCTGTTACGGTGGGACTGGCAGATTTGGATAAGGTGGTATATACTATGTTACCGCTATATAACGAAAATTAATAAGAAAAGAAAGATAAAGGTATATATCCCCATCAGCAGTCAGTGTCCACCGTGCTCCCAGATGGAAAAGGAGAGGTTGGCAACTGGAAGGTTAGGTGGAGGATACAGAGCTGTGTGGCTATGAAACTAATAGTAGCCTGAACCGAGTTAGACGCCACTCGGATCTGGAGACTGGGAGCCCTGTTAGCGTCACAGGGTCCACACGCCCACCCAGCCCAGGAACTCCCTGTTTACAACACAGGGGCCATTCAGTACGCTGACAGTGTGCATTGGGGCCACACCTGTGGACAGCAGGCGCATCAGCAGCAGCAGGCCTGTTAATGCCACTGGGCTGCACAAGCAGGACTTGTAGGACAGGAGCTGGTCTTAACCGTTCTGCGTTACCAACTGTGGTGGCGGCCTGCATCGACGCCCTATCCCTGCCTACCTCTGGCCTAAAGCCGCAATGGGTTCAACACATGGAGGTGTGCTCTTTCGGAGCATAATAGAAGACTGCGCACCTCCTTGTTGGCTCCAGCCCGTTTTATAACCTGGGTCCGCCCCAAACCAGGGTGGACCACAATGCACCTCCTGGAGACAAAAGCAGAGTGACACGTCATGAGTGGCATAACTAGCGTCCTATTTGGAACCACAACTTCAATAATGACCTCATGGCTGCCACGACACAAACACCTCACCAGTCATCGTCTGACCATCAATAATGAGGTGACAAGTCATAGGGGCGGGCCTCTGCAAGCCATTTAGGAGTGGCCTGGCCACATCGTCAGGACACCTGATGCCCTGTGGTCTATATGGGCCCCCCACATCAGGGGCAGGGCCAAAGAGTTCATTACCGGACCTAGTTTCTGATGCAGTAAGTGCCTGAGCATGGTCAGTTGCATGAAATAGAGTCTCTGAAAAAAGACTATCAGCTTTAGCATGGTGTCTAGGCACAAAACAGGACTTAGACCCGGCACGGAATGCAAGTACCTGTGCAAAGAGGCTTTTCACACTAAGTGTGGGAGCATGCGCTGCATCCCGAAATGAAGACTTAGCGTCAGGAATGGCACAGTCAGGCTGAGCATACTCACTAGGCGAAACACTGTAGTTAGGCTGCAGCTGGGGTAAATCGGCACACACATGCGCACTAGCTGCCTCTCCACACTTACACGTGGAGGAGAAATTGCTCTTCGGGTGTGGACTTGGAGATGCTGTCTATGAACAGAAGGAAAAGCTAAAGGAAGCCTCACTTTCTATTCCTCCGAATTATCAAATGCAGCAATGAATTCCCTGAGTTTGCTATAAAATTAGCGTAGCAAAATGTGCATGAGGGTGTCCTGCACAGGTGCTAGAAATAGCTTGGCACCAGTGGGACAATAATGGAATACAACATCCAGTTCTATGATGCCACTAAATGGCAGTATTTTTTGCTATCATTATAGCTTATTAAAAACAGAGCAGGAGGGTGTCCTGCACAGGTGCTGCACATAGATTTGCACCAGTGGGGCACTAATGGAGTACAACAGCCACATCTTGTATGCCACTAAGTTTACTCAATTTTTGGTATTATAATGTCTTAGTAAGTAACAATGAGTTTGAGTGTGCAATGCAGGCAGAGGTGCTGCAAATATCTTTGCACTAGTGGGACTATATAGAAGTCCAACAGCCACGTTTAGGATGCCACTAGGTTCACTCAGTGTTTGCTAGTATAATGGCTTAGTAACAATGAGTTTGAGTGTGCAATGCAGGCAGAGGTGCTGCAAATATCTTTGCACTAGTGGGACTATACAGAAGTCCAATAGCCACGTTTAGGATGCCACTAGGTTCACTCAGTGTTTGCTAGTATAATGGCTTAGTAACAATGAGTTTGAGTGTGCAATGCAGCCAGACGTGCTGCAAATATCTTTGCACTACTGGGACTATACAGAAGTCCAATAGCCACGTTTAGGATGCCACTAAGTTCACTCTGTGTTTGCTAGTATAATGGCTTAGTTATAATGAGTTTGAGTGTGCAATGCAGGCAGACGTGCTGCAAATATCTGTGCACTACTGGGACTATACAGAAGTCCAATAGCCACGTTTAGGATGCCACTAAGTTCACTCAGTGTTTGCTAGTATAATGGCTTAGTAACAATGAGTTGGAGTGTGCAAAGGGCAGGAGGGTACAGTGGCAGGGTTGTGGGTCTCTGGGTAGAGGAATGGTAGCCTGCCTTTCTATCCCTCCTATTGGGGAAATGCAGCGAGGAAATCCCTGACCTTAGCTACACAGACGCTGTCATCTTGTGTAGCTGTTAAACTCTGTTTCTTCGGCGCTCCATTGGGAGACCCAGACAATTGGGTGTATAGCTACTGCCTCCGGAGGTCACACAAAGCATTACACTAAAAAGTGTAAGGCCCCTCCCCTTCTGGCTATACACCCCCCGTGGGATCACGGGCTGCTCAGTTTTCAAGCTTTGTGCGAAGGAGGTCAGACATCCACGCATAGCTCCACTGTTTAGTCAGCAGTAGCTGCTGACTTTATCGGATGGAAGAAAAGAGGGCCCATATAGGGTCCCCAGCATGCTCCCTTCTTACCCCACTTGTGGTTTGTTAAGGTTGAGGTACCCATTGCGGGTACGGAGGCTGGAGCCCACATGCTGTTTTCCTTCCCCATCCCCCTGAGGGGCTCTGTGGAAGTGGGATCTTACCGGCCCCCAAACCCTGAGGCCGGGCTCCATCCACAGACCCAGAGAACCTGCTGGAGGAGCTGAGTACCGTCAGGTACAAGGCCCTGCAACATTCAGGTACTCTGTGTCCCCGCACAGACCGGCCGCACACTCCAGACTTGCTGGGTGTGCTAGTGCGCCGGGGGCATTAGCGCTGCGCGCTCGGGTTAGAGTCACTGCAGCTTAGCTGAGTGATTTTAGGTGTTGGGAACTACCGCGCCGGCCGCTCCACGAGCGGCGGCGCGGCTGGGACTTGTAGTGCGCCGGGGACTCGCGCTGACCGCGCTTTTACGGCGGCAGCGCTTATAAATCTAGTCCCCGGCTTTTGCGGCCTAGCTCCGCTTCGTTCCCGCCCCCACCCTGTCAGTTAGGGAAGGGGAGAGACGCTGTACTTTAGTCAGCGCCGAGGGCTGGAGTCTTATTTACATACTCCAGCCCTCTCACTGGGCACAGTGGGGACGCAAGTTTCCCGCTCTTGGTCTGAACACGCCCAGGGCCCGCCCCTCTCCACAGGACGCCGGCAGCCATTCCTGCATGCAGTCTGGCTGGAGAACGGACACAGGCTCTGGGGGACTCAGACAAGGGACTCTGGCGACCACACACCCGCGTTTATGCGGGCGGTAAGCTGCACATAAGTGCTGGCCCCACTAGTGCCACAGTGTTATTTGGTGCATTTTTTCCCTGTACCATATATATATTGATATTGCACTGTACGGTCGCTTCTTGGCTTATACCCTATATTGCTCTGAGGAGACAACAACATGTCATCCGCAAAACGCAAGGGTGCCAAGGCACGGGCGGTATGCACTGCTTGTGCCGCATGTGGGGCTAATCTACCGGCAGGTTCCAATGACCCCCATTGTGTGCAATGTGTTCAATCCCTGTGCCACTTCGGCAGCCAGAGTCTATGGTAGTAGTGGCCCAGGCAGAGACGCCTGTGAACCCTGCCCCGGTGACGGGGACAGAATTTGCAATTTTTGCTGATAAGATGTCTGTGACTATGACAAAAATCCTGGAGACCTTGCAGTCCAGGCCAGTTACTCAGACCATGGACACTGCTGTGTCTATGCTCCCCGGTCCCCCTCAGTTGGAACTAATCCGTACTTCAAGGGGGTCCCAGGCATCACAGGCTGAAGACTCTGACTCGGATGACAGTCCCAGGCAGCCTAAGCGGGCTCGCTGGGAAAGACCCTCGACGTCATCACACTGGTCAGGGTCTCAACGAGAAGAGTCTCTGTATGAGGAGACAGAGGTGGGTGATCAGGAGTCTAATCCTGACACCGCTCTCAATCTAGATACCCCTGATGGTGACGCAATGGTAAATGACCTTATAGCGGCCATCAATAGACTGTTGGATATTTCTCCCCCAGCCCCTTCAGCAGAGGAGGCAGCTGCACAGCAGGAGAAGTTACATTTCCGGTATCCCAAGCGTAAATTGAGTACTTTTCTGGACCACTCTGACTTCAGAGAATCAGTCCAGAAACATAATGCTTTTCCAGACAAACGTTTCTCCAAACGTCTTAAGGATACACGTTATCCCTTTCCCCCTGACGTGGTCAAACGCTGGACCCAGTGTCCAAAGGTGGATCCCCCAATATCCAGGCTTGCGGCTAGATCCATAGTTGCAGTGGAGGATGGGGCTTCACTTAAAGATGCCAATGACAGACAGATGGACCTTTGGTTGAAATCTGTCTATGAAGCTATCGGCGCGTCGTTTGCTCCAGCATTCGCGGCCGTGTGGGCACTCCAAGCTATTTCCGCTGGTCTGGCACAGGTGGACTCTATCATACGTCCAGCAGTGCCGCAAGTGGCGTCCTTAACTACGCAAATGTCTGCGTTTGCGACCTACGCTATCAATGCGATACTGGACTCTACGAGCCGTACCTCAATGGCGTCCGCCAACTCTGTGGTTTTACGCAGAGCCTTGTGGTTAAAGGAATGGAAAGCAGATTCTGCTTCCAAGAAATGTTTAACCAGCTTGCCACTATCTGGAGACAGACTGTTTGGTGAGCAGTTGGCTGAAATCATTAAACAGTCCAAGGGTAAGGACTCCTCCTTACCCCAGCCCAGATCAAGCAAACCTCAACAGAGGAAGTGGCAGTCGAGGTTTCGGTCCTTTCGAGGCTCGGGCAAGCCCCAATTCTCCTCGTCCAAAGGGAATCAGAAGGAGCAAAGGAGCTCAGATGCCTGGCGGGCTTACTCACGCCCCCAGAAAGCAACCGGAGGAACCGCTTCCAAGCCGGCTGCCTCATGACTTTCGGCCTCCTCCCTCCGCATCCTCGGTCGGTGGCAGGCTCTCCCGCTTTTGCGACATTTGGCTGCCACAGGTCAAGGACCGGTGGGTAACAGACATTTTGTCTCACGGGTACAGGATAGAGTTCAGTTCTCGTCCTCCGCCTCGGTTCTTCAGAACTTCCCCACATCCCGACCGAGCAGATGCCCTTCTGCAGGCGGTGGGATCTCTAAGAGCAGAAGGAGTGGTGATCCCTGTTCCTCTTCAGGAACAAGGGCAAGGTTTTTACTCCAATCTCTTTGTGGTGCCAAAAAAGGACGGCTCATTCCGTCCTGTTCTGGACCTAAAACTGCTCAACAAGCATGTGAACGCCAGGCGGTTCCGGATGGAATCCCTCCGCTCCGTCATTGCCTCAATGTCTCAAGGAGATTTCCTTGCATCAATAGACATCAAAGATGCTTATCTCCACGTGCCAATTGCTACAGAGCACCAACGCTTTCTACGTTTCGTGATAGGAGACGACCATCTTCAATTCGTAGCTCTGCCATTTGGTCTGGCGACAGCCCCACGGGTTTTCATCAAGGTCATGGCGGCAGTGGTAGCAATCTTGCACTCTCAGGGACACTCGGTGATCCCGTACTTAGACGATCTGCTTGTCAAAGCACCCTCTCAAGAGGCATGCCAACTCAGCCTGAATGTTGCGCTGGAGACTCTCCAGACTTTCGGGTGGATCATCAACTTTTCAAAGTCCAATCTGTCACCGACCCAATCACTAACGTATCTTGGCATGGAGTTTCATACTCTCTCAGCGATAGTGAAGCTTCCGCTGGACAAGCAGCGGTCACTACAGACAGGGGTGCAGTCTCTCCTTCAAGGTCAGTCGCACCCCTTAAGGCACCTCATGCACTTCCTAGGGAAGATGGTGGCAGCAATGGAGGCAGTCCCGTTTGCGCAGTTTCATCTGCGCCCACTTCAGTGGGACATTCTCCGCCAATGGGACGGGAAGTCAACATCCCTGGACAGGGAAGTCTCCCTTTCCCAGACGACCAAGGACTCGTTGCAATGGTGGCTTCTTCCCAACTCATTATCACAGGGAAGATCCTTCCTACCCCCATCCTGGGCAGTGGTCACGACGGACGCGAGTCTGTCAGGGTGGGGAGCAGTTTTTCTCCACCACAGGGCTCAGGGTACGTGGACTCAGCAGGAGTCCACCCTTCAGATCAATGTTCTGGAAATCAGGGCAGTGTATCTGACCCTACTAGCCTTCCAACAGTGGCTGGAAGGAAAGCAGATCCGAATTCAGTCGGACAACTCCACAGCGGTGGCATACATCAACCACCAAGGAGGGACACGCAGTCGGCAAGCCTTCCAGGAAGTCCGGCGGATTCTGATGTGGGTGGAGGACAGAGCATCCACCATATCCGCGGTTCACATCCCAGGCGTGGAAAACTGGGAAGCAGACTTCCTCAGTCGCCAGGGTATGGACGCAGGGGAGTGGTCCCTTCACCCGGACGTGTTTCAGGAAATCTGTTGCCGCTGGGGGGTGCCGGACGTCGACTTAATGGCGTCTCGGCACAACAACAAGGTCCCGACCTTCATGGCGCGGTCTCGCGATCAAAGAGCTCTGGCGGTAGACGCCTTGGTGCAAGATTGGTCGCAGTTCCGGCTCCCTTATGTGTTTCCACCTCTGGCACTCTTGCCCAGAGTGCTACGCAAGATCAGATCCGATTGCAGCCGCGTCATACTCGTCGCCCCAGACTGGCCGAGGAGGTCGTGGTACCCGGATCTGTGGCATCTCACGGTCGGCCAACCGTGGGCACTACCAGACCGACCAGACTTACTGTCCCAAGGGCCGTTTTTCCATCGGAATTCTGCGGCCCTGAACCTAACTGTGTGGCCATTGAGTCCTGGATCCTAGCGTCTTCAGGATTATCCCAAGGGGTCGTTGCCACCATGAGACAGGCTAGGAAGCCCACGTCGGCTAAGATCTACCACAGAACGTGGAAGATATTCTTATCCTGGGGCTCGACTCAGGGAGTGTCTCCCTGGCCATTTGCATTGCCTACTTTTCTTTCTTTCCTGCAATCTGGGTTAGAGAAAGGTTTGTCGCTCGGCTCCCTTAAAGGGCAAGTCTCGGCGCTATCCGTCTTTTTTCAGAAGCGTCTAGCACGACTTTCTAAGGTGCGCACGTTCCTGCAGGGGGTTTGTCATATCGTACCCCCATACAAGCGGCCGTTAGATCCATGGGATCTGAACAGGGTACTAGTTGCCCTCCAGAAGCCGCCCTTCGAGCCTCTGAGGGATGTTTCACTTTCTCGACTATCTCAGAAAGTGGCTTTTCTGGTAGCGATCACATCTCTTCGGAGAGTGTCTGAGCTAGCAGCGCTGTCATCCAAGGCTCCTTTCCTGGTCTTCCACCAGGACAAGGTAGTGCTGCGCCCCATTCAGGAGTTTCTCCCTAAGGTGGTATCCTCTTTTCATCTAAATCAGGATATCTCCTTGCCTTCCTTTTGTCCTCATGCAGTTCATCGGTATGAGAAGGATTTACATTTGTTAGATCTGGTGAGAGCACTCAGAATCTACATTTCCCGCACGGCGCCCCTGCGCCGCTGCGATGCACTCTTTGTCCTTGTCGCTGGTAAGCGCAAAGGGTCGCAGGCTTCCAAAGCCACCCTGGCTCGATGGATCAAAGAACCAATTCTTGAAGCCTACCGTTCTGCTGGGCTTCCGGTTCCTTCAGGGCTAAAGGCCCACTCAACCAGAGCCGTGGGTGCGTCCTGGGCATTTCGACACCAGGCTACGGCTCAACAGGTGTGCCAGGCAGCTACCTGGTCGAGTCTGCACACTTTCACCAAACATTATCAGGTGCATACCTATGCTTCGGCGGACGCCAGCCTAGGTAGAAGAGTCCTGCAGGCGGCGGTTGCCTCCCCGTAAGGGAGGGCTGTCTTTGCAGCTCTAATATGAGGTATTTCTTTACCCACCCAGGGACTGCTTTTGGACGTCCCAATTGTCTGGGTCTCCCAATGGAGCGCCGAAGAAGAAGGGAATTTTGTTACTTACCGTAAATTCCTTTTCTTCTAGCTCCTATTGGGAGACCCAGCACCCGCCCTGTTGTCCTTCGGGATTTTTGTTTTTTTCGGGTACACATGTTGTTCATGTTGAACGGTTTTCAGTTCTCCGATGTTACTCGGAGTGAATTTGTTTAAACCAGTTATTGGCTTTCCTCCTTCTTGCTTTAGCACTAAAACTGAGCAGCCCGTGATCCCACGGGGGGTGTATAGCCAGAAGGGGAGGGGCCTTACACTTTTTAGTGTAATGCTTTGTGTGACCTCCGGAGGCACTAGCTATACACCCAATTGTCTGGGTCTCCCAATAGGAGCTAGAAGAAAAGGAATTTACGGTAAGTAACAAAATTCCCTTCTTTCAGGACCTGTCACCTATGGCTCTGACCCTGCCGGTATGAGCCCTTAAAAGGACTGATAGAATGTGCTATCCCTATGCTGTCCAGCGCTGTGTATGGAGCGTATACAGCTGTATCGGCGATAGGAGCTGCGCCAGTGATGTCTGACACCAAGGACGCAGAAGAGATAATGGCGTCCGGACGGGCAGATACTCGTTTTTATAATGCATGGACATGTGACATGGACATCCTATCACACATGCCGTTGCTTCTCTGGCTAAAAGTCCACTTAGCTGTGTGTGTGTCTGGGATTGGCTGACATGCTGGTCCTCCCCACTACACGCGCGCGCTTAGGGAAGGAAGACAAGGGAAAAAAAAAAATGTTGATCGCCATTATTCAAACAGCAGTGATCTGAGTTCCCGCACACTATACACTGAACTGTCATAATAGTGTGAGTCACAGAGTGACTTACACTATTACAGCGGAAAGCCAGCTGGGTTTTTTGCTGCTAGAACCGTTCTCGAACGTATCTAGAACTATCGAGCTTTTGCAAAAAAGCTCGAGTTCTAGTTCGATCTAGAACAGCCCCCAAAATCACTCGAGCCGCGAACTGGAGAACCACGAACCGCGAACCGCGCTCAACTCTAGTCCAGACGCCACAATTTGCGCTTCACAGGGATTCCTGAGACCGTAACTGCCGGCGCACTAAAAGAGTTCCTAACGGACTTTTTCACAGCTATAGTACCATCAGCCGACCAGCGGGACCTGGTGATTAACAGGGCACACCGGATCCCTAAACCAAAGTCTGTTCCCAGCTCCGCACCATGGGACGTTATCGCCAGGCTGCACTTCTACCTCTTCAAAGAAGCAGTGACCAAAGCGGCAGCAGCCAAACAAGAGCTTCCAGAGAGATTCCGGAACATCCTGGTGTTCACTGACCTGTCTGCGGATACCCTGGACAGGAGGCGAGAGTTCTCATCCGCAACCAAGATCCTGCGAGACAACAACATCATCTACTAATGGGTATATCCGGTCAAGCTTATTGTGACAAAAAATGGAGTCACACACGTCCTTGTATCCCCCAGAGAGGCCATGACCCTGCTCCAGGACTGGTCCCTGACATCTGTGGATGACGATACCAGCTCCCCGCTAAAGAAAAGACCCCCGACGCTGAACAAAGAATGGACATAACTATCACGCAAGTAACCCGTAACCATATGTTTCCTTATCTGTCTATGCAGAACACTTTGCTGCCACCGTTTGTTTTGCTGGCAGGTTGGAGGGACACGAGAATAAAGTTTCTTTTCTTTGTCGCTCTATTGGGAGACCCAGACAATTGGGTGTATAGCTACTGCCTCCGGAGGCCACACAAAGTATTACACTTAAAAGTGTAAGGCCCCTCCCCTTCTGGCTTTACACCCCCCGTGGGATCACGGGTTCCTCAGTTTTCAAGCTTTGTGCGAAGGAGGCTGACATCCACGCATAGCTCCACTGTTTAGTCAGCAGCAGCTGCTGACTATGTCGGATGGAAGAAAAGAGGACCCATACTAGGGTCCCCAGCATGCTCCCTTCTCACCCCACTTTTGTCGGCGGTGTTTGTTAAGGTTGAGGTACCCATTGCGGGTACGGAGGCTGGAGCCCACATGCTGCTTTCCTTCCCCATCCCCCTTAGGGCTCTGGGTGAAGTGGGATTTTACCGGTCTCCAGGCACTGAGACCGCGCTCCATCCACAGCCCCTGGGGAATCTGCTGGATACGGAGCTGAGTATCGTCAGGGACAGGGCCCTGCTCCGTCAAGGTACTCTGTGTCCCCGTACAGACCGCGCGCAGACACACTGCAGCATGGCTGAGTGTGTTAGTGCTCCCGGGACAACAGCGCTGCGCGCTTGTGCCACACTATCTTCAGCTAGCTGAAGGAGTTAATGGTTTGGAAACTGTCGCGCCGGCCGCTGCTGTCAGTTTTAACTGCGGCGCGGCTGGGACTTGTGGTGCGCCGGGGACTTCCGCGCTGGCCGTGCATATTTGACGGCCGCGCTTACTACTACAGTCCCCGGCTTTTTGCGGCCTAGTTTCGTTTCGTTCCCGCCCCCAGGCCTGCCAGTCAGGGTGGGGGCGGGACGCTGTGCAGAACGTCAGCGCCGAGGGCTGGAGTCTACTTTACATACTCCAGCCCTCACACTGAGCACAGTTGGACGCTGGTTTCCCGCTCTTCGTCAGAGGCACGCCCACGGTCCGCCCCTCTTCACAGAACGCCGGCAGCCATTCCTGTGTGCAGTTTGAGCTGGAGAGGGGAGACAAGTTCTGGGAGACCCAGACACGGGATTCTAGCGACCACACACCCGCTTTCAGCGGGCGGTAAGCGGCACCTCTGGTGCCTACCCCACTAGTGCCGAAGTGTACAATTGTATTTTTATGCTTGCATGCTATACATTGCACTGTACGGGCGCTGGTAATTCTTCACTATATACCCTCCTAGATTGCTCTGAGACAACAGCATGTCGTCCGCAAAAAGCAAGGGTGCCAAGGCACAGGCTTTCTATGCTGCCTGTACCGCATGTGAGGCTACTCTACCGGCAGGTTCCACTGACCCCCATTGTGTGCAGTGCTCGGCCCCTGTTGCACTTGCTCGGCCGGGGCCTCTGCTGGAGGTTACCCAGGGAGAACCACCTGTGAATACTGTCCAGGTGACGGGGACAGAGTTTGCAGCTTTTGCTGATAGATTGTCTGTGACTATGACTAAAATCCTGGAAACTTTGCAGTCTAGACCAGTAACTCAGACCATGGGCACGGTTGATTCACTGCCCCCTGGTCCCCCTCAGTTGGAACAGCTCCGGGCTCCGGAGGTGTCCCATGCATTCCAGGGTGACGGCTCTGACACGGACGACAGTCCCAGACAGCCTAAGCGAGCTCGCTATGAGCGGCCCTCGACTTCATCTCACTGGTCAGGGTCCCAGCAGGAGGACTCTCTGTATGACGAGGCAGAGGTAGCTGATCAGGATTCTGATCCTGAGACCGCTCACAATCTGGATACACCTGATGGTGACGCCATAGTGAATGATCTCATAGCGTCCATCAATAAAATTTTGGATATTTCTCCCCCAGCTCCTCCAGTGGAGGAGTCAGCTTCACAGCAGGAGAAATTCCATTTCAGGTATCCCAAGCGTAAATTGAGTACTTTTCTGGACCACACTGACTTCAGAGAAGCAGTTCAGAAACACTACGCTTATCCAGATAAGCGTTTCTCCAAACGGCTTAAGGATACACGCTATCCATTTCCCCCTGACGTGGTCAAGAGCTGGACCCAGTGTCCAAAGGTGGATCCTCCAATCTCCAGGCTTGCGGCTAGATCCATAGTTGCAGTGGAAGATGGGGCTTCACTTAAAGATGCCACTGACAGACAGATGGAGCTCTGGTTGAAATCCATCTATGAAGCTATCGGCGCGTCGTATGCTCCTGCATTCGCAGCTGTATGGGCACTCCAAGCTATTTCAGCTGGTCTTGCGCAGATTGACACTGTCACGCGTACATCTGTTCCGCAAGTAGCGTCCTTAACCTCTCAAATGACTGCATTTGCGTCTTACGCGATCAATGCTGTCCTGGACTCTACGAGCCGTACGGCAGTGGCGTCCGCCAACTCCGTGGTTTTACGCAGAGCATTGTGGTTAAGGGAATGGAAGGCAGATTCTGCTTCCAAAAGGTGCTTAACCAGTTTGCCATTTGCTGGTGACAGACTGTTTGGTGAGAGATTGGATGAAATCATTAAACAGTCCAAGGGAAAGGATTCATCCTTACCTCAGCCCAGACAAAACAAACCCCAACAGAGGAGGGGACAGTCGGGGTTTCGGTCCTTTCGAGGCTCGGGTAGGTCCGAATTCTCCTCGTACAAAAGGACTCAAAAGGATCAGAGGGGCTCAGATTCGTGGCGGGCTCAGTCACGCCCAAAAAAGACAGCCGGAAGACCCGCTACCAAGGCGGCTTCCTCATGACTTTCGGCCTCCTCTCTCCGCATCCTCGGTCGGTGGCAGGCTCTCCCGCTTTGGCGACATTTGGCTGCCACAGGTCCAAGACCGTTGGGTGAGAGACATTCTGTCCCACGGGTACAGGATAGAGTTCAGTTCTCGTCCTCCAACTCGATTCTTCAGAACTTCTCCACCACCCGACCGAGCCGATGCTCTTCTGCAGGCGGTATGCACTCTAAAGGCAGAAGGAGTAGTGACCCCTGTTCCTCTTCAGGAGCACGGTCACGGTTTTTACTCCAATTTGTTTGTGGTACCAAAAAAGGACGGGTCTTTCCGCCCCGTTCTGGACCTAAAACTTCTCAACAAGCACGTGCAAACCAGACGGTTCCGGATGGAATCACTCCGCTCCGTCATCGCCTCAATGTCTCAAGGAGATTTTCTAGCATCAATAGACATCAAGGATGCTTATCTCCACGTACCGATTGCTCCAGAGCATCAGCGTTTTCTACGCTTCGTTTTAGGAGACGAACACCTTCAGTTCGTGGCCCTGCCTTTCGGTCTGGCGACAGCCCCACGGGTCTTCACCAAGGTCATGGCAGCAGTAGTAGCAGTCCTGCACTCTCAGGGACACTCTGTGATCCCTTACTTAGACGATCTGCTGGTCAAGGCGCCCTCTCAAGAGGCATGTCAACACAGCCTAAACGTGGCGCTGGAGACTCTCCAAAGTTTCGGGTGGATCATCAACTTTTCCAAGTCAAATCTAACCCCGACCCAATCGCTAACATATCTTGGCATGGAGTTTCATACTCTCTCAGCGATAGTGAAGCTTCCGCTGGTCAAACAGCGTTCACTACAGACGGGGGTGCAATCTCTCCTTCAAGGCCAGTCACACCCCTTGAGGCGCCTCATGCACTTCCTAGGGAAGATGGTAGCAGCAATGGAGGCAGTCCCGTTCGCGCAGTTTCATCTGCGTCCACTACAATGGGACATTCTCCGCCAATGAGACGGGAAGTCGAAATCCCTCGACAGGAACGTCTCCCTTTCTCAGGCGGCCAAGGAGTCCCTTCGGTGGTGGCTTCTTCCCACCTCATTGTCAAAAGGAAAGTCCTTCCTACCCCCATCCTGGGCGGTGGTTACGACAGACGCGAGTCTATCAGGGTGGGGAGCAGTTTTTCTCCACCACAGGGCTCAGGGTACGTGGACTCAGCAAGAGTCCACCCTTCAGATCAATGTACTGGAAATCAGAGCAGTGTATCTTGCCCTTCAAGCCTTCCAGCAGTGGCTGGAAGGCAAACAAATCCGAATTCAGTCGGACAACTCCACAGCGGTGGCATACATCAACCACCAGGGAGGAACTCGCAGTCGGCAAGCCTTCCAGGAAGTCCGGCGAATTCTGACGTGGGTGGAAGACACGGCATCCACCATATCCGCAGTTCACATCCCAGGCGTGGACAACTGGGAAGCAGACTTCCTCAGTCGCCAGGGTATGGACGCAGGGGAATGGTCTCTTCACCCGGACGTCTTTCAGGAGATCTGTCGCCGCTGGGGGATGCCGGACGTCGACCTAATGGCGTCTCGGCACAACAACAAGGTCCCGGTTTTCATGGCACGGTCTCACGATCACCGAGCTCTGGCGGCGGACGCCTTAGTTCAGGATTGGTCGCAGTTCCGGCTTCCTTATGTGTTCCCACCTCTGGCGCTGTTGCCCAGAGTGCTGCGCAAGATCAGGTCGGACTGCCGCCGCGCCATTCTCGTCGCTCCAGACTGGCCAAGGAGGTCGTGGTACCCGGATCTGTGGCACCTCGCAGTAGGCCAACCGTGGGCACTACCAGACCGACCAGACTTGCTGTCTCAAGGGCCGTTTTTCCGTCGGAATTCTGCGGCCCTGAACCTGACTGTGTGGCCATTGAGTCCTGGATCCTAGCGTATTCAGGATTATCTCAAGAGGTCATTGCCACCATGAGGCAGGCTAGAATAGCAACCTCCGCCAAGATCTACCACAGGACGTGGAAGATATTCTTATCTTGGTGCGCTGCTCAGGGAGTTTCTCCCTGGCCATTTGCATTGACTACTTTTCTTTCCTTCCTACAATCCGGTTTGGAAAAAGGTTTGTCGCTCGGCTCCCTCAAGGGACAAGTCTCAGCGCTATCTGTATTTTTTCAGAAGCGCCTAGCACGACTTCCTCAGGTACGCACGTTCCTGCAAGGGGTTTGTCATATCGTCCCTCCTTACAAGCGGCCGTTAGAGCCCTGGGATCTGAACAGGGTTCTAATTGCTCTCCAGAAGCCGCCTTTCGAGCCTATGAGAGATGTTCCCCTTTCTCGCCTTTCACAGAAAGTGGCTTTTCTAGTAGCGATCACGTCTCTTCGGAGAGTGTCCGAGCTAGCAGCGCTGTCATGCAAATCTCCCTTCCTGGTCATTCACCAGGACAAGGTGGTTCTGCGCCCGATTCCGGAGTTTCTCCCTAAGGTGGTATCTCCTTTCCATCTCAATCAGGATATCTCCTTGCCTTCTTTGTGTCCTCATCCAGTTCATCAATGTGAAAAGGATTTGCATTTGTTGGATCTGGTGAGAGCACTCAGAATCTACATTTCACGCACGGCGCCCCTGCGCCGCTCGGATGCACTCTTTGTCCTTGTCGCTGGTCAGCGTAAAGGGTCGCAAGCTTCCAAATCCACCCTGGCTCGGTGGATCAAGGAACCAATTCTTGAAGCCTACCGTTCTGCTGGACTTCCGGTTCCCTCAGGGCTGAAGGCCCATTCTACCAGAGCCGTGGGTGCGTCCTGGGCATTACGGCACCAGGCTACGGCTCAGCAGGTGTGCCAGGCGGCTACCTGGTCGAGTCTGCACACTTTTACCAAGCATTATCAGGTGCATACCTATGCTTCGGCGGACGCCAGCCTAGGTAGACAAGTCCTTCAGGCGGCGATTGCCCACCTGTAGAAAAGGGCCGTTTTACGGCCCTATCACGCGGTATTATTTTACCCACCCAGGGATTGCTTTTGGACATCCCAATTGTCTGGGTCTCCCAATAGAGCGACAAAGAAGAAGGGAATTTTGTTTACTTACCGTAAATTCCTTTTCTTCTAGCTCTAATTGGGAGACCCAGCTCCCGCCCCTGTTTTTTTGTATACACATGTTGTTCATGTTGAATGGTTTCAGTTCTCCGATATTCCTTCGGAATGAATTTGCTTAAACCAGTTATTGGCTTTCCTCCTTCTTGCTTTGGCACTAAAACTGAGGAACCCGTGATCCCACGGGGGGTGTATAGCCAGAAGGGGAGGGGCCTTACACTTTTAAGTGTAATACTTTGTGTGGCCTCCGGAGGCAGTAGCTATACACCCAATTGTCTGGGTCTCCCAATTAGAGCTAGAAGAAAAGGAATTTACGGTAAGTAAACAAAATTCCCTTCTTTTCTGTTCTCTCCCCCCATTAATACTGGATAGGGACGAATATCCAGTTGGTTCACGTAGAACCGGACTCTGAATTGTACAAGTTGTACCTGTTGTAGTTACTGTTTGTAACTTTAACCCCTTTGTTTCCCTTACTGTTATCCTGTATTTGGTGACATACTGATTTCTTTGTCGCTCTATTGGGAGACCCAGACAATTGGGTGTATAGGCTATGCCTCCGGAGGCTGCACAAAGTATTACACTTAAAAGTGTTAAGCCCCTCCCCTTCTGCCTATACACCCCCCGTGCTCTCACGGGATCCTCAGTTTTTTTGCTTTGTGCGAAGGAGGCAGACCTGCACACATAGCTCCACAGATTAGTCAGCAGCAGCTGCTGACTATTTCGGATGGAAGAAAAGAGGGCCCATATAGGGCCCCCAGCATGCTCCCTTCTCACCCCACTCTTGTCGGCGGTGTTTGTTAAGGTTGAGGTATCCATTGCGGGTACGGAGGCTGGAGCCCACATGCTGTTTTCCTTCCCCATCCCCCTTAGGGCTCTGGGTGAAGTGGGATCCAGGATCGGTCTCCAGGCACTGAGACCGTGCTCCATCCACAACTCCTGAGGAGCCTGCTGGATAGGAGCCGGGTATCGATCAGGGACAGGGCCCTGCATCTTTGAGGTACTCTGTGTCCCCGTGGGGACCGCGCACAGCAGCACTCCAGCATTGCTGGGTGTGCTAGTGCACCGGGGACTGCGGCGCTGACCGCCTTTGGTGCCATTATACACTGCAGCGGTGCTGAGTGTATTTGTGTATGGGGACGGCCGCGCTGACCGCCGCCGCCATTGTTTTTACTGAGGCGCGGCTGGGACTTGTAGTGCGCCGGGGACTCTGCGCTGGCCGCGCTTTTACGGCGGCCGCGCTTATAACTAGAGTCCCCGGCTTTTTGGGCCTAGTCTCCGTTCTTCCCGCCCTCAGCCCTGCCAGTCAGGGGAAGGGCGGGACGCTGCACAGGACGAGCAGCACTGAGGGCTGGAGCATGCTTTGCATACTCCACCCCCCTCACTGTGCACAGTGTGACTCCAACTCCCGCACTTTCTCGGTCACGCCCACGACTCCCTCATCTCCTCAGGACGCCGGCAGCCATTACTGTCAGCTCCTAGGACGCTGCAGAGGGGAGACAAACTCTGGGGGACCCAGGCACGAGTTCAGGGGGCCACACAACCGCTTTCAGCGGGCGGTAAGCAGCACCTGAGGTGCTGATTTCACTGGTGTAGTAGTGTGTTTAGAGTTTATATCTTTGCTATACTTTACACTGTATGGTGCACAGTCAATTTTCTGGTCATATACCCTGTGGTGTGGCTCAAGGGGCAACAAAACACAGGCTTACTACGCTGCCAGCGCCGCATGTGCAAACCGGCAGGTTCCATTGACCCTCATGGTGGACCCCTGTGGCATTTGTTCTGGCCTCTGCTCAAGGGGTCCCAGGGACAACAACCAAACAGATCCAGGTGACAGGGACGGAGTTTGCAGTTTTTACTGACAGACTTTCTGAGACTATGGCTAAAATACTAGAAGCTTGCAGTCCAGACTGGTATCTCAGACCATGGGCACTGTACAATCACTGCCCTCTATTCCCCTCAGTTGGAACAACAATGTTCCCCCGGGGTGTCTCATAGGTCCCAGGGTGAAGTCTCTGACACGGACCGCAGTCCAAGACCGCCTAGGCGAGCTCGCTTAGACACCCCCTCGACCTCATCACATTGTTCAGGGTCTCAGAGAAATGACTCTCTGTATCAGAAGAGGAGGTAGCTGATCAGGATTCTGATCCTGATGCCGCTCTCTACCTTGATATCCCTGAGGCGGACGCCATAGTGAATGCTCTTATTGCGTCCATAAAAATGATGCTGGATGTTTCTCTCTCAGGCTCATCCAGCAGAAGGGTCACCTTCTCAAGGTCCCCCAAGAGTACAGCGAGTAGGTTTCTGGATCACTCTGACGTCTCAGAGGCAGTCCAGACACACCGAGTTTGTCCGGATAAGCGTTTCTTCCAAGCGCTTTAAGGATACACTTTATCCCTTCCCCCCTGACGTGGTCAGGGCTGGACTCAGTGTCCCAAGGTGGATTCTCCAATCTCTAGACTGGCGGCTAGATCCATAGTGGCAGTTGAAGATGGGGATTCGCTCAGGGATGCCACTGACAGACAGATAGAGCTCTGGTTGAAATCCATCTATGAAGCCATCGGCGCGCCTTTTGCTCCAGCATTCGCAGCCGTATGGGCGCTCCAAGCTATTGCAGCGGGTCAGGCGCAAATTGACGCACTTACACGTACGTCTGCGCCGCAAGTGGCGTCTGTAACCTCTCAAACTTCGGCATTGCGTCCTACGCTATTAATGCTGTCCTGGACTCTGCGAGCCGTACAGCGGTTGCAGCCGACAATTCGGTGGCAATACGCAGGGCCTTGTGGCTTCGGGAATGGAAGGCAGATTCAGCTTCCAAAAAAGTGCTTAACCGGTTTGCCATTTTCTGGCGACCGTTTGTTTGGTGAGAGGCTGGATGAAATCATCAACCAATCCTGGGAAAGGAAACATCCTTACCCCAGACCAAACCAAGATTACCCCAACAGAGAATGGGACAGTCGAGGTTTCGGTCCTTTCCGGGAGCGGGCAGGTCCCAATTCTCCTCGCCCAAACGTCCTCAGAAGGGTCAGAGGAACTCCGATCCATGGCGGTCTAAGGCACGCCCTTAAAAGACCGCCGGAGGTGCCGCCACCAAGGCGGCTTCCTCATGACCTACGGCCCTCACACCGCATCCTCGGTCGGAGGCAGGCTCTCCCGCCTTTCAGACATTTCGCTGCCACAGGTTAAGGACCGTTGGGTGAGAGACATTCTGTCTCACGGTCACAGGATAGAGTCAACTCTCGTCCTCCGACTTGATTTTTCAGAACATCCCCGCCTCCCGAGCGAGCCGATGCTCTTCTGCAGGCGCTGGGCACTCTGAAGACAGAAGGAGTGGTGATCCCGGTTCCTCTTCAGCAACAGGGTCACGGTTTTTACTCCAACCTGTTTGTGGTCCCAAAGAAGGACGGATCTTTCCGTCCTGTCCTGGACCTAAAACTGCTCCACAAACATGTAAAAGCCAAGCGGTTCAGGATGGAATCCCTCCGCTCCGTCATCGCCTCAATGTCCCAAGGAAATTTCCTTGCATCGATCGATATCAAGGAGGCTTATCTCCACGTACTTATTGCTCCAGAGCATCAGCGCTTCCTGCGCTTCGCCATCGGAGATGAACACCTGCAGTTCGTGGCACTGCCGTTCGGCCTGGCGACAGCCCCACAGGTTTTCACCAAGGTCATGGCTGCAGTACTTGCGATCCTCCACTCTCAGGGTCACTCGGTGATCCCTTACTTAGACGATCTGCTGGTCAAGGCTCCCTCTCAAGAGGCATGCCAGCACAGCCTCACCGCTACTCTGGATACTCTCCAGACTTTCGGGTGGATCATCAATTTTCCAAAGTCAAATCTGACACCGGCCCAATCGCTGACATATCTTGACATGGAGTTGTCATACCCTCTCAGCGATAGTGAAGCTTCCGCTGAACAAACACCGTTCACTACAGACGGGGGTGCAATCTCTAGGTCAGTCACTCCCCTTGAGGCGCCCCACGCACTTCCTCGGGAAGATGGTGGCAGCAATGGGGGCAGTCCCTTTCACGCAGTGTTCATCAGCGTCCTCTCCAAAGGGACTCCTACGCAAGGAGACAGGAAACCGACATTCCTCAACAGGAACGTCTCCCTCTCTCAGGCATACCACTTCATTGTCGAGGGGAAATTCCTTCCTTCTCCCATCCTGGGCAGTGGTCACGACGGACGTGAGTAGGTTTCAGTGGGGAGCAGTTTTTCTCCACCACAGGGCTCAAGGTACGTGGACTCACCATTGAGTCCTCGCTTCTGATCAATGTTCTGGAGATCAGAGCAGTGTATCTCGTCCTAAAAGCGTTCCAGCAGTGGCTGGAAGGCAAGAAGATCCGAATTCAGTCGGACGACCCCACAGCGGTGGCTTACAGTCCGGCGGCTTCTGCTGTGGATGGAAGCCACAGCCTCCACCATATCCGCAGTTCACATCCCAGGCGTGGAACACTTGGGAGCAGACTTTCTCAGTCGCCAGGGCATGGACGCAGAGCAAGGGTCCCTTCACCAGGACAGGTTTCACGAGATATGTTGCCGCTAGGGCATGCCAGACGTCGACCTAATTGCGTTCCGGCACCACAACAAGGTACCGACGTTCATGGCACAGTCTCAAGATCCCAGAGCTATGGCGACAGACACCTTAGTTCAACACTGGTCGCAGTTTCAGCTTACTTACGTGCTCCCACCGTTGGCACTGTTGCCCAGAGTGTTACGCAAGATCACGGCAGACTGCCGCGGCTGCCGCCGCGTCATCCTCGTCGCTCCAGACTGGCCGAGGAGGTCGTGGTCCCGGATCTGTGGCATCTCACGGTCGGCCAACCGGGGGCACTGCCAGACCGACCAGAATTGCTGTCTCAAGGGCCGTTTTTTCCATCTGAATTCTGGGGCCCTCAACCTGGCTGTGTGGCCATTGAGTCCTGGATTCTAGCGTCTTCAGGATTATCTCAAGAAGCCATTGCCACTATGAGACAGGCTAGTAAACAAACGTCCGCCAAGGTCTACCACAGGACGCGGAAAATATTCCTGTCGTGGTGCTCTGCTCAGGGTTTTTTCTCCCTGGCCATTTGCCTTGCCCCCCTCCCTGTCCTTCCTTCAATTTGGACTGGAAAAGGGTTCGTCGCTCGGCTCCCTTAAGGGACAAGTCTCAGCGCTCTCTGTGTTTTTTCCAGAAGCGCCTAGCCAGACTTCCACAGGTACGCACGTTCCTGCAGGGGGTTTGTCACATCGTTCCTTTTTACAAGCGGCCGTTACAACCTTCGGATCTGAACAGGGTGCTGATGTTCTTCAGAAACCACCATTCGAGCCAATGAGAGATATTTCTCTCTCACGCCTTTCGCAGAAAGTGGTTTTTTCTAGTACCAGTCACTTCACTTCGGAGAGTGTCTGAGCTAGCAGCGCTGTCATGCAAGGCCCCTTTCCTGGTTTTCACCAGGACAAGGTGGTTCTGCGTCCGGTTCCGGAATTTCTCCCTAAGGTGGTATCCCCCTTTCATCTCAATCAGGATATCTCCTTACCTTCTTTTTGTCCTCATCCAGTTCACCAATGTGAAAAGGATTTGCACTTGTTAGATCTGGTGAGAGCACTCAGACTCTACATTTCTCGTACGGCGCCCCTGCGCCGCTCGGATGCACTCTTTGTCCTTGTCGCTGGCCAGCGTAAAGGGTCACAGGCTTCCAAATCAACCTTGACTCGGTGGATCAAGGAGCCAATTTTCGAAGCCTACCGTTCGGCTGGGCTTCCGGTTCTCTCAGGGCTGAAGGCCCATTCTACCAGAGCCGTGGACGCGTCCTGGGCTTTGAGGCACCAGGCTACGGCTCAGCAGGTGTGTCAGGCGGCTACCTGATCGAGCCTGCACACTTTCACGAAACACTATCAGGTGCATACCTATGCTTCGGCGGATGCCAGCATAGGCAGACGTGTCCTTCAGGCGGCGGTTGCCCACCTGTAGGAAGGGGCCATTTTTTCGGCTCTATTACGAGGTATTATTTTACCCACCCAGGGATTGCTTTTGGACATCCCAATTGTCTGGGTCTCCCAATAGAGCGACAAAGAAGAAGGGAATTTTGTTTACTTACCGTAAATTCCTTTTCTTCTAGCTCTAATTGGGAGACCCAGCACCCGCCCCTGTTTTTTGTGTACACATGTTGTTCATGTTGAATGGTTTCAGTTCTCCGATATTCCTTCGGATTGAATCTACTTTAAACCAGTTTATAATTTTTTCCTCCTTCTTGCTTTTGCACCAAAACTGAGGATCCCGTGAGAGCACGGGGGGTGTATAGGCAGAAGGGGAGGGGCTTAACACTTTTAAGTGTAATACTTTGTGCAGCCTCCGGAGGCATAGCCTATACACCCAATTGTCTGGGTCTCCCAATTAGAGCTAGAAGAAAAGGAATTTACGGTAAGTAAACAAAATTCCCTTCTTTGTACTATTTTATCAGATGGTATTTCAGATTTCTAGTATTAATGTAAAAGGTCTGAATAGTCCCTTTAAAAGATCACTAGTATGGAAAGAGACCCAGGCGCTTAAAGCGGACATATTATGTGTCCAAGAAACTCATCTAAACTGCGAGGACACACATAGATTACAACACAAAAATTACCCCCACATCTATATCTCACACGCAGTGAAAAAGAAGAGAGGCGCAGCCATTGCAATAAAGGACACCAAAGCGTTTCAGCTTATTGATAGCGTTCTAGATGATGAGGGCAGATATGTGATATTGATATGCAATATTAACAATAAGGTGTATACAATCACATCTATATACACACCCAACTCAGGACAAATCACTTTTATTAGAGACCTAATGACTAAACTAGCCAAAATAAAACGTGCATCCCTCCTAATCTGTGGGGATTTCAATATCGCCCCAATCCCTAATATAGACAAATCCCGGTGCTCAAAGGACAAGTCCCAATCCCATGCGTTGTCCCAGTGTCTCCTGTCAGAAGAATTGTACGACACGTGGAGGGTTCTTCACGCCTCTGAACGGGATTATACATATTACTCGCACCCACATAAAATCTACTCAAGAATCGACCTAATAGTGGTGGATAAATGGCTCCTGCAAAATGTACAATCAGCCAAAATTGGGAACATAACCTGGTCGGACCATGCTCCTGTATCATGCCAAATAAAAGAGACGTATAATAACCCAACATATTCTCCATGGAGAATTAATAACCATTTAATATCCTCAGATGATGTCAAATCCCAACTAAAAGAACTGCTCCAGGAATATTTTGATGTCAATAGTACCCCAGACATGTCCCCGACCACAGTGTGGTGCGCCCACAAGGCGTACATAAGAGGGCGGCTAATACAGATAGCAGCACAACACAAAAACTAAGAATGCGACAAATAGAAGAACATAACAAAAATATAGCATCATTGGAAGACACCCATAAACAAAGCCCTTCACCCGCACTATATGAAAACCTACAAAAGGCAAGATATGAACTATACCAACTGCTCCAATACAAATACGAGCACAACTTGAGGAGAGGTAAAGCCAAATACTACTGGCAGGGGAATAAAGCGAGTAAAATATTAGGAAATAAAATTAAAGCTAGACTGACAAAACAAAGGATAACTCACATACAAGACGACCAAAAGAATAAAATATATAATCCCAAAGACATTGCGAATACCTTTGCAAAATATTATTCCTCACTCTATAACTTCAAAACCGATAATCTTACTCCACAACCCAAAACTGAATGAATTAATAACTTCCTGAATAGTATATCCCCACCACAAATTCCAGAGGACAAACTGACGGCAATAAACCAACCCATAAGCCAAAAAAATCCAACGAGTCATCCAAACAACTAAAAATAACAAATTCCCAGGACCGGACGGTATAACCAATGAATATCTCAAGACATTTTATCCAATACTATCCCCACACCTATTACTAGTCTTCCAAAATATATTTGAAACAGGTAAAATACGAGATGAAATGTTACAAGCGACCATAGTCCCCTTCCCCAAACCAGGCAAAACGCCCGACCAACCTAATAACTTCAGGCCAATATCCCTACTAAATACCGACCTCAAATTATACTCCAAAATCTTGGCAAACAGAATCTCTGATGTAGTCCCCTTATTGGTGCACAAGGACCAGGTTTAATTTATCAAATCCAGACAGACATTGGATGGTACTAGACGGATGATCGACCTCATCCATGTGGCGGGGAGGGGTCGGAACGCCTTCTCTGCTCCTATCTCTGGACGCGGAGAAAGCGTTTGATCGGGTACATTGGGACTACGTATTTGAGGTCCTAACCAGATTCGGATTCACTGGTAGCATTTTTAATGCAATTACTCTACTATACTCTCATCCATGAGCGTCAGTCTTTATCCCTAGAATGATGTCGGACAAGTTTCCGGTTACGAACGGGACAAGACAAGGTTGTCCACTGTCCCCTCTCATTTTCACTTTGGCGATCGAGCCTCTAGCGGAAAAAATCAGATCTCACCCAATGATATTAGGGATTCAGGTGGATAAAACGGAGCACAAAATAGGTCTGTTTGCGGACGACATCATTCTAGCGATAAACCCCTCAGAGTCATTACCGGCAGTAATGCAAATAATTGACTTGTTCTCTGACATATCATATCATTCACTTTCTACTCCTTCAGACTACTACTCCTCTCCTTCACTTCCTTCTTTCACCTTATTCTCTGACTTAAGCAGGCTTTACACGCTGCGATCTCGCTAACGAGATCGCAAGCGAGCGTACCCGCCCCCGTCGGTTATGCAACACGGGCAAATCGCTGCCCGTGGCGCACAACCTCGCTTAACCCCGTCACACGCACTTACCTGCCCGGCGACGTCGCTTTGGCCGGCGAACCGCTTCCTTTCTAAGGGGGCGGATCGTGCGGCATCACAGCGACGTCACACGGCAGGCGTCCAATAGAAGCGTAGGGGCGGAGATGAGCGGGACGTAACATCCCGCCCACCTCCTTCCTTCCGCATTGCCGGTGGAGGCAGGTAAGGAGATGTTCGTCACTCCTGCGGTGTCACACACAGCGATGTGTGGTGCCGCAGGAACGAGGAACAACATCGCTAAGAAGCAGAAAACGATTTTTTGTTTCAGGACGACCTCTCCGCGGCAAACAATTTTGACCGCTTTTGCGATCGTTTAAGTTCGCTCATAAGTGTCACACACTGCGATATCGTTTATGAAGCCGGATGTGCGTCACAAACAATATGACCCCGACGATAATTCATTACCGATATCATAGCGTGTAAAGCCCGCTTATCTCCTCTGACAGACTCTCCTGACAGACTTCCTTCTGACTGACTGCACACCACTTCCTCCTGCCTTTTCCAACCGACCACTGGCCCCTCCCCGTCGCTGGGTCTCTCAGGTTGCGTGGCTAGTATCCAATCAGTGCCCTCCCCTTTTATCTGTTACCAGGCAGTCTCCCAGCTTGGTGTTGGGGTTGTGTGCGTGGCCTGAAGGTGCTGATGTGTTTGTTCTGGCACTGATATTCCGGGGTTTGGATTTCCTTGGGTTACATTTGTGGCACCTGGTACCGCAGGGGTGCTACATAAACAACAAAGAAGACATTTGAATCTTAATAAAAAGCATTTATAAAGTGCATAATGCACATATTATATTGTAAACAGAAATATGAAGTACAAAGTATAAGGACACATGACATAAGGCAAATAAAATAAAAAATGCAAATAATAAATTAATGGGTAAATATATTAATATTAACCTGTTCGTGACTGCTGATGGTAAATCAACGTTAGCGCTTGCTAGGTTTAGCACCGACATTTATTCACGGTCTGTGGTCAAGATGAGGTCGCAACCCCTGCGCGCTACAATCGCTGGGTTTCTGGTGAAGAACGGTACTTCAGACGAGAGACATCATCGGGACCTGATGATGTTAACCCTTTGCAATCTTCTATATGCCACAATCAATTGCGATTGCAACACATAGAAGTCAGAATCAGTGCGCTCCTTCTCTTACCTCTCCGGCTCCTCATGACATGATCACAGGGGAGCTGAGGGTTGTGAGCCGAACGTCACATGATGACCTCTGCGCCTGTTAGGCCCAGCCTGCAGCAGGGTCTGACAGGCGATCTGACAGTATCATGCATTACCATGCTTTAGTTTCTGTGCAGATTTTAGGAAGTTGTCACTTTTGGGTATTTTCTGTCACCTAGGCCCCTGAAAGTCACTTCAAATCTGATGTTGTCCCTAAAACAACGGTTTTGTAAATTTTGTTGGGAAAATGAGAAATTGCTGATAAACTTTGAACCCTTCTAACTTCCAAACAAAAAAGAAAAATGATATTTCAAAAATTGCGCTGATGTAAAGTAGACATATGGGAAATATTAATTATTATCTATTTTGTGTGCTCTAATATTCTGGATTAAGGGTATAAAAATTAAAAGTTTGAAAATTGCAAAATTACCGCCAAATTTCCAATATTTTCGCAATTGAATGCAAAAAATATTTTCTTCAGCGCTCTATTGGGAGACCCAGACGATTGGGGTATAGCTACTGCCCTCTGGAGGCCACACAAAGCACTACATCAAAAGTGCAAGGCCCCTCCCCCTCTGGCTATACCCCCCCCGTGATATCACGGGTTCTCCAGTTTTAGCTTTGTGTGCGAAGGAGGTCAGACATTCCATGCATAGCTCCACAGATTTTAGTCAGCAGTAGCTGCTGACTATTTCGGATGGAAGAAAAGAGGACACATATAGTGTCCCCAGCATGCTCCCTTCTCACCCCTGGATGGTGTTGTAAGGTTGAGGTACCTATTGCTGGTACAGGGCTGGAGCCTGACATGCTGTTTTCCTTCCACATCCCCTGGTAGGGCTCTGTGGAAGTGGGATCCTGCCGGCCTCTCAGCTCTGACGCCGGGCTCCATCCACAGACCCATTAGAACCTGATGGATTCGGAGCAGGAGTACGATCAGGGACAGGCCCTGCATCATACAGGTACTCTGTGTCCCCGGCAGGCACAGACACACTCCGGGCTGGCTGGGTGTTGTAGTGCGCCGGGGACCGCAACGTTGGAGTTAGTGTCCCTACAGATTACTGGGGGATTGTTTGTGTATGGGAACGCAGCGCCGACCCCCTCTGGACCGGGCGGCGCTGCTGTGACTTGTGGTGCGCCGGGGATCCGCCGTCCGCGCTTTTACGGCGGCGGCGGTTATAAATTGAGTCCCCGGCTTTTTGGGCCTAGGACGCCGGCAGCTCCGATTCGTTCCCGCCCCCACCCTGTCATTCAGGGTAGGGGAGAGACGCTGTTCGCTAGCAGCGACGAGGGCTGGAGCCTGATTTACATGCTCCAGCCCTCACACTAGGCACAGAGGGAAGCAGGCTTCCCGCTCTTAGCCAGGAACGCCCAGGGCCCGCCCCCCTTCCTCTCAGGACGCCGGCAGCCATTACATGCAGTCTGGCTGGAGGAAGGACGCAAGGCTCTGGGAGACCTGGACTAGGGGCTATCTGGCGACCACACACCCGCTTTTTAAGCGGGCGGTAAGCGATTTTTCTGTGCTGGTCCCTCTAGTGCCTCACGGTGTATTGGTGTACTGTGTACAGATATATAGATATTGTTTTTCTTGCACTGTGAGGTCGCTTCTGGCTGCTCTCCCAGATCACTCTGTGGAAGCAGCAACATGCCATCCTCAAAACGCAAGGCTGCCAAGGCCAGGGCTGTGTGTACTGCGTGTGCTGCATGTGGGGCTAATCTACCAGCAGGCTCCCATTGTGTGCAATGCTCCGACCCGGTGCTGCTTCGCCAGCCGGAGTCAGGAGAGGTAGTGACCCAGGCTGAGACGCCTGTAAGTCCTGCCCCGGTGACAGGGACAGACTTTGCAGTTTTTGCTGATAATATGTCTCTGTCTATGGCAAAAATCCTTGAAACCTTGCAATCTATGCATGGGGCTCAGTCTTTGGGCACGGCGAGGCCTCTGTCCTCAGGTCCCCCTCACTTGGAATTAATCCAGCCCACAGGGGGGTCCCCGGCTTCACAGGCCGAGGATTATGACTCAGATGATAGCCCCAGCCACCCTAAGCGAGCTCGCTGGGAAAGACCCTCGACGTCATCACATTGCTCAGGGTCTCAGCGCAATCAGTCTCCCGGTGATGTGTCTGATGAGAGTGATCAGGAATCCATTCCTGGAACCCCTCTCAACCTGGATACCCCTGATGGGGACGCCATGGTAAACGACCTTATCTCAGCCATCAATAGGCTGTTGGATATTTCTCCCCCAGCCCCTTCAGCAGAAGAGGCAGCGGCAGAGCAGGAGAAGTTTCGTTTCCTTTATCCCAAGCGTAAATTGAGTGCTTTCTTGGATCACTCTGACTTCAGAGAATCAATCCAGAAGCACGACGCTCACCCAGAAAGGCGTTTCTCTAAACGATCTAAAGATACGCGTTTCCCTTTCCCCCCTGAGGTGGTCAAGCGCTGGACACAGTGTCCAAAGGTAGACCCCCAGATTTCCAAACTCGCAGCTAGGTCCATAGTTGCAGTGGAGGATGGCGCTTCACTTAAAGATGCCAATGACAGACAGATGGACCTTTGGTTAAAATCTGTCTATGAAGCTATCGGCGCGTCGTTTGCTCCGGCATTCGCAGCCGTATGGGCACTCCAGGCTATTTCAGCTGGCTTAGCAAAAGTGGATGCTATCATACATCCAGCAGTGCCGCAAGTGGCGCATCTTACCACGCAGATGTCGGCGTTTGCGTCTTACGCTATCAATGCGGTCCTAGAATCTACCAGTCGCACCTCAATGGCGTCCGCCAATTCGGTAGTTTTGCGCAGAGCCTTGTGGTTAAAGGACTGGAAAGCGGATGCTGGTTCCAAAAAATGTTTAACCAGTTTGCCTTTATCTAGAGATAGACTGTTTGGCGAGCCATTGGCTGATATCATTAAGCAGTCCAAGAGTAAAGACTCCTCTTTACCACAACCCAGAACAACCAAACCTCAGCAGAAAAAGTGGCAGCAGAGGTTTCAGTCCTTTCGAGGTTCGGGCAAGACACCATTTACCTCGTCCAAAGGGACTCAGAGGACGCAAAGAAACTCAGATTCGTGGCGGGCTCACACGCGCCCCAAGAAAGCAAATGGAGGTACCGCTTCCAAAGCGGCTACCTCATGACTTCCAGCCCCCTCCCTCCGCATCGCCGGTCGGGGGCAGGCTCTCCCGCTTTTCCGGCATTTGGATGTCACAGGTCAAAGACCGGTGGGTGACGGACATTTTGTCTCGCGGGTACAGAATCGAGTTCATTTCTCGTCCTCCAGCTCGGTTCTTCAGAACCTCCCCACATCCAGACCGAGCAGATGCTCTGCTGCAGGCGGTGGACTCCCTAAGAGCGGAAGGAGTGGTGATCCCAGTCCCTCCTCAGGAACAAGGGCAAGGGTTTTACTCCAATCTCTTTGTGGTTCCAAAAAAGGACGGCTCGTTCCGTCCTGTTCTGGACCTAAAACGGCTCAACAAACATGTGCACGCCAGGAAGTTCCGGATGGAAACCCTGCGTTCTGTCATTGCCTCAATGTCCAGAGGAGACTTCCTTGCCTCAATAGACATCAAAGATGCTTATCTCCACGTGCCAATTGCTACAGAACATCAACGTTTTCTACGTTTTGTGATAGAAGACGACCATTTTCAGTTCGTAGCTCTGCCATTTGGTCTGGCGACAGCCCCACGGGTCTTCACCAAGGTCATGGCGGCGGTGGTAGCAGTCTTGCACTCTCAGGGACACTCGGTGATCCCTTACCTAGACGATTTATTGGTCAAAGCTCCCTCTCAAGAGGCATGTCAGCACAGCCTGAATGCTACGCTGGAGACCCTACAGTCTTTCGGATGGATCATCAACTTTCCAAAGTCGATCCTATCACCGACTCAATCACTAACGTATCTTGGCATGGAGTTTCATACTCTAGCAGCGATAGTGAAGCTTCCGCTGAACAAGCAGCGGTCACTACAGACAGGGGTGCAATCTCTTCTGCAGGGCCAGTTGCATCCCTTGCGGCGCCTCATGCATTTCCTAGGGAAGATGGTGGCAGCCATGGAAGCAGTTCCCTTTGCGCAATTTCATCTGCGCCCTCTTCAATGGGACATTCTCCGCCAATGGGACGGGAAGTCAACGTCACTGGACAGGAAAGTCTCGCTTTCCCAGACGGCCAAGGACTCCCTACAATGGTGGCTCCTTCCCACCTCATTGTCTCAGGGAAGATCCTTCCTGCCCCCATCCTGGGCAGTAGTCACGACAGATGCGAGTCTGTCAGGGTGGGGAGCGGTATTTCTCCACCACAGGGCTCAGGGGACGTGGACTCCGCAGGAGTCCACCCTTCAGATCAATGTTCTGGAGATCAGAGCAGTGTATCTTGCTCTACTGGCCTTCCAACAGTGGCTGGAAGGGAAGCAGATCCGAATCCAATCGGACAACTCCACAGCGGTGGCATACATCAACCACCAAGGAGGGACGCGCAGTCGGCAAGCCTTCCTAGAAGTCCGGCGCATTCTAATGTGGGTGGAGGACACAGCATCCACCATATCCGCGGTTCACATCCCAGGCGTAGAAAACTGGGAAGCAGACTTCCTCAGTCGCCAGGGCATGGGCGCAGGGGAATGGTCCCTTCACCCGGACGTGTTTCAGGAAATCTGTCGCCGCTGGGGAGTGCCGGACGTCGACCTAATGGCATCCCGGCACAACAACAAGGTCCCGGCATTCATGGCGAGGTCGCGCGATCAAAGAGCTCTGGCGGCAGACGCCTTGGTTCAAGATTGGTCGCAGTTTCAGCTCCCATACGTGTTTCCGCCTCTGGCGCTCTTGCCCAGAGTGCTACGCAAGATCAGATCCGAGTGCAGCCGCATCATACTCGTCGCTCCAGACTGGCCGAGGAGGTCGTGGTATCCGGATCTGTGGCATCTCACGATCGGTCGACCGTGGTCACTGCCAGACCGACCAGACTTACTGTCCCAAGGGCCGTTTTTCCATCAGAATTCTGCGGCCCTGAACCTGACTGTGTGGCCATTGAGTCCTGGATCCTAGCATCTGCAGGATTATCTCAAGGAGTCGTTGCCACAATGAGACAAGCTAGAAAGTCGAATTCGGCTAAGATCTACCACAGAACGTGGAAGATTTTCTTATCCTGGTGCTCTGCTCAGGGAGTGTCTCCCTGGCCATTTGCATTGCCCAAGTTTCTTTCCTTCCTGCAATCGGGGTTAGAAAAGGGCTTGTCGCTCAGCTCCCTTAAAGGGCAAGTTTCGGCACTATCCGTGTTTTTTCAGAAGCGTCTAGCACGTCTTCCTAAGGTGCGCACGTTCCTGCAGGGGGTCTGTCATATTGTGCCCCCGTACAGGCGGCCGTTAGATCCATGGGATCTGAACAGGGTACTAGTTGCTCTCCAGAAGCCGCCTTTCGAGCCTCTGAAGGAAGTTTCCTTTTCTCGCCTGTCACAGAAAGTGGCGTTTCTTGTTGCGATCACATCGCTTCGGCGAGTGTCGGAGCTGGCAGCTCTGTCATCCAAGGCTCCCTTCCTGGTGTTCCACCAGGACAAGGTAGTGCTGCGCCCCATTCCGGAGTTTCTCCCTAAGGTCGTATCCTCGTTTCATCTTAATCAGGATATATCCTTGCCTTCCTTTTGTCCTCATCCGGTTCACCGGTATGAAAAGGACTTACGTTTGCTAGATCTGGTGAGAGCACTCAGAATCTACATTTCCCGCACGGCGCCCATGCGCCGTGCCGATGCACTTTTTGTCCTTGTCGCTGGTCCGCGCAAGGGGTTGCAGGCTTCTAAAGCCACCCTGGCTCGATGGATCAAAGAACCAATTCTAGAGGCCTACCGTTCTGCGGGGCTTCCAGTTCCTTCAGGGCTAAAAGCCCACTCAACCAGAGCCGTGGGTGCGTCCTGGGCATTTCGACACCAGGCTTCGGCTCAACAGGTGTGCCAGGCAGCTACCTGGTCCAGTCTGCACACTTTCACCAAGCATTATCAGGTGCATACCTATGCTTCGGCGGATGCCAGCTTAGGTAGAAGAGTCCTGCAGGCGGCAGTGACACCCCCGTAGGGGAGGGCTGTTTTGCAGCTCTAACATGAGGTATTTCTTTACCCACCCAGGGACAGCTTTTGGACGTCCCAATCGTCTGGGTCTCCCAATAGAGCGCTGAAGAAGAAGGGAATTTTGTTACTTACCGTAAATTCCTTTTCTTCTAGCTCTTATTGGGAGACCCAGCACCCGCCCTGTTGTCCTTCGGGATGTTTTTTTGTTGTTTGCGGGTACACATGTTGTTCATGTTGAACGGTTTTTCAGTTCTCCGATGTTATTCGGAGTTAATTTGTTTAAACCAGTTATTGGCTTCCTCCTTCTTGCTTTGGCACTAAAACTGGAGAACCCGTGATATCACGGGGGGGGTATAGCCAGAGGGGGAGGGGCCTTGCACTTTTGATGTAGTGCTTTGTGTGGCCTCCAGAGGGCAGTAGCTATACCCCAATCGTCTGGGTCTCCCAATAAGAGCTAGAAGAAAAGGAATTTACGGTAAGTAACAAAATTCCCTTCGTTCTAAATTTACCAGTGTCGTGAAGTACAATCACTGGGATCTGTTGAAGCGTTCCAGAGTTATAACCTGTGAAAGTGACACTGGTCTGATATAAAAATATTGGCCTGGTCACGAAGGCAAAAATAGGCTCTTGCGCGCAGGGGTTAAATATTAGTTGTATCATAATAACCATAATGAAATTGTTGTACAATGTTTTTCTCCACTTAAGATAATCATCTTTTTTATTCTTTCCTCATAGGTGCCACACATCAAACGGAGTTATCAAAAAATGAAATTGCTGTAACAGGTATGGTTTTAATTATTAATTTATAATTATAGTTATTATTAAATTTTATTATTTATTAAAATATCAGCTCAGAAAATGACATGAAATTCTCCCAGGTTAGTATCGCTCTGTGCTCGTGTGATGCGCAGGATTGTGTGAGCTGTGGAAAGTGTTTGTTCGGCTCAAAATTTACTTAAATCCAGCATTAAGAGATGTCTTGTTCATGGAGAATTAAAAAAAAAAACTTACAACACTGCCCACCCACCTCCAGGAGTGTTTTGCTTTTAGCCCATAGCAAAACATTTCCGGAGATGGATAGCCGGTGTTGGTTTTTTTTTCTATTAACTCTGGATGTAAGCAAAATTTAAGCTGAACAAACACTTTCCGCAGCTCGCACAATGCATTTCACTGTAAAAAAGAGCACCTAGGGTCTTATCCAGTGTTGAGGAGGGAAAGAAGAAGTAATTGGTGGGCTCACCTGGTTGAAATCGTAATGTGCAAGTAATTATAGGCCTGCTGCAGATCCCAGAGCAATGGAGATGAGAGTTTTGAATATAATCTGAACCTTACTCCATTAAACTATATAAGCACTAACAGGGACGATAGAAGCGTTTTTAGAATTCTTTTTTTAAATGCCGTATTGGTGGGGGTAGTCCCAGGTAACTGAACACAATCAACCCTTCCCAACTGGCTTTTTTGATTGACTCTGTCAACTTTACTCGATTAAACTATATAAGCAGTAATAAGGAACGATAGAAGCGGTTTTAGAATTCACCCTTTAAAATGACATTTTGGTGGTGGAAGCACCAAGTAATTGAACATTAAATTGTTAAACACTCTGTTGACCTTACTCCATTAAACATTATAAGCACTAACCAGCTGAGAGCAGCAATTTTAGAATTCTATCTTTAAAATGGCATTTTGTTTCGTGAAGTAGGTAATTTAACGAAATCAATCATGTCTAAATACCTTTTTAAACTCACTGGACCCTAAACAGATATATCGCCCTGCACTAACATGCTCTAATAGCAGCAGTTATGGAATAATCCCTTTAAAATTTCATCTTCTTTGTAGCAGTAGTGGGTCATTTAAAACAATCAAGGTAGGCTAAATGCCTTTTTACACAAATTGTACCCTAATCAGACATCTCGCCCTGCACTACACTCAGCTTTCAGCAGTCTTGTGATTTAGTCCTGAAATGGCCTGTTTGTTGCATTGTCCAGCAGGTCCTGCCACACACTAAAGGGGGCTTTACAAGCTGCGATATCACTACGGAGATATCGTCGGGGTCACCGTGGTTGTGACGCACATCCGGCCTCATTAGCGAGATCGCAGTGTGTGCAGGAGTGTGACTCCTCTGAGCGCCCATAAACGATCGCAAAGGAGGGAAAAATCACCCTGCACTAACATGCTCTAATAGCAGCAGTTATGGAATAATCCCTTTAAAATGGCATCTTCTTTGTAGCAGTGGGTCATTTACAACAATCAATCCTACCTAAATGCCTTTTTACAAAAAATGTATCCTAATGAGACATCTTGCCCTGCACTACACTCAGCTCTCAGCAGTCTTGTGATTTAGTCCTGAAATGGCCTATTTGTTGAATTTTCCAGCAAGTCCTGCCATGTAATAACACTGTCCCTTCTCCAACAGCAGCTCTCCTCCCCGCACTCGCATCATTAGCAAACATGGCCACGGTATTACTGTGATTGACAGGCAGATTTGGCTGAAAATCACGTGCCAAACATGCATTGAGGAGACACGAATCTCCCGAGTCGAGTAACAGATATCACGACTAACGTACTATTTGTGCAAGTAACCAATAGTACCTAGTACATTTGCTCATCACTAATGACAACTCTTTTTAAAAGAACTAGTGAAACATGAGACTGGAAAAAAAACTGTGCTCAATCCTTGTCCCCCTCCTGTAGTAATGTGCCCATCCTTGTCCCCTATTGTGCCATTCTACAGACACAGACACACACACACACACACACACACACACACACACACACACACACTAGCAATGTACCATCATGGCGTCCTATTGTGCCATTCTACACACTCACTAGCAATATCCCATCCTGGTCCCTTAAGGTCCTGTTACATACAGAGATAGATCTGTGGCAGATTTGTGGCAGATTTGTGGCAGATTTGTGGCAGATCTGTGGCAGATCTGTGGCAGATCTGTGGTTGATCTGTGGTTGTAGTGAAATTGTGGACAATCAGTGCCAGGTTTGTGGCTGTGTACAAATGGAACAATATGTCCATGATTTCACTGCAACCACAGATCTTCCAAAGATTTATCTGTGTGTGACAGGGCCTTTATTGTGCCATTAAACACACACATAAGCAATGTCCATTTTAGTCCTCTATTGTATCATTAAAGACACACACACACACACACACTCTTCTCACGCATTCTTCCCACCTGTCCTCCGTTGCCTTGGTGTCCTCTTCCCTGTGTTATGCGGCCGGCAGGCACGAGCCCCCCTTGATGATCGCGGCCTTTGTTAGGCTGCTTTCACACATCAGGTTTTTGCTGTGCGGCACAATCCGGCGCTTATCAGGAAAAATGCATCCGTTGGTTTTTTTGCCGCCGGGTGCGGTTTTTCCTCATAGACTTTTATTAGCACCGGATTGTGCCGCATGTACTTGCGTTTGATCCGGTTTTTGCCGGATGCGGCAAAAAACGTCACTTCGGCGGCCGCACATGACGCAGAGAGGTACGGTTTTTTCCAGCGGCAAAAATCCGCATAGCGCCGGGTGCGGCGCTGTGCGGCATGGTGCATAATGAAAGGCTATGCGTCCCGTATCCGATGGCATGCATCAAACGCTGGAAGCATGTACTGGATCCCGGTTTTACTTCTGAGCATGCCCAGACGTGATATAAATTCATTGCTTGTCAGAAAATCAATCACTCACTCTCTCTCAAACTCTCTCACTCACTGATTCACTCACTGACTCACTCTCTCTTTCCTACTCACCGATCAAGGGCGCGGCGCAGCACGGCTGTCACAAGGCTCTGGCGGCTTCTCCTGATTTGAAAATGCCGGCTGTCCATTATTCAATTTTGTATTCACTGCTTTCCCCGCCCACCAGCGCATATGATTGGTTGCAGTCAGACACGCCCCCACGCTGAGTGACAGCTGTCTCACTGCAACCAATCACAGCCGCTGGTAGGCGGGTCTATATCATGCAGTAAAATAAATAAATAAATAATTTAAAAAAAACGGCGTGCGGTTCCCCCATATTTGATACCAGCAAAGATAAAGCCACACGGCTGAAGGCTGTTATTCTCAGGATGGGGAGCTCCATGTTATGGGGAGCCCCCCAGCCTAACAATATCAGCCAGCAGCCGCCCGGAATTGCCGCATCCATTAGATGTGACAGTCCTGGGACTTTACCCGGCTCATCCCAAATTGCCCTGGTGCGGTAGCAATCGGGGTAATAAGGGGTTAATCATGGCAGGCGTCTATGAGACACCCCAATGATTAACCTGTAGGTGAAAGTAAATAAACACATACACCCGAAAAAATACTTTATTTGGAATAAAAGACAAAAAAAAACCCTCTCTTTCACCATTTTATTAAATTCCCCAAATACTCCTCCAGGTCCGACGTAATCCACAGAGGTCCCACGACGCTATCAGCTCTGCTACATGAAGCTGACAGGAGCGGCAGTAGAACACCGCCGCTCCCGGGAGCTCCATGCAGCAACTGAAGGAAGTCGCGCTGTCAGCGGTGACGTCACTGAGGTAATGGCGGGGCATGTTCGGTGATGATGCGTGCGAGAGTGCCTGCATGTGCGGTGGTGATGCGTGCGAGAGTGCCTGCATGTGCGGTGATGATGCGTGCGATAGTGCCTGTGTGTGCGGTGATGATGGGGGCTGTAGTGCCCATGTGTGTGGTGATGGGGTGGGCGGTAGTGCCGGTTTTTTGTGCGCTGATGATGGGGTCGCTCTCTCAGCATTAAAAAAAAAACCAAAAACGTTTTTTACCGGATCCGTCGCATCACTTTTTACACAATCTGAGACGGATCCGTTGCAGCAGGCACAAACTGAATTGTGCCTGATTGCAAAATACTGATGTGTGAAAGCAGCCTTAATGCGTCATCTAATCTACTTGCCTCTGATTGGCCAGTGGCTGCCATTGGACTAGTGCAGATAGAACATAAATAAGACGTTCATCTGAAATAAAGCAGGGAGCAGTGACGGCTGCGGACCCTGCACCAGTCGTGATCGTCAAGGGGTGCACTTGCCTGTGAGCCGCAAGAAGCAGCCTGGGAGCGGCCCGCGGACTGCGTGTTTGAGACCTCCGCTCTTGTGGAAAGGATTTTCTTTGTCGCATCATACTAACGTCTATAAAAAATTCTGCCCTTTGGAATTATACACAAAGCAAAATTAAAAAGGGCTAGCAAACATTGCAATTCTTTCAATGTACATTTTTCTCTAGCTAAAAAATCTATGAATATGAATTTTAGCTTAATTAACATGCGCACGCTGCTTCTTTTTCGTGTTCACAAACTGCTGCCAAAACTGCACCTTGTCAGAAAGAGCCTGGAAATGTCACAAAAAATGTAGGTGCTTTTTTGGTGCGTTTTTGCTGCTTTTTTGGTGCGTTTTTGGCAGCAGTTTTGTCAACAATTGTTTCATGTATTTTTCAGTTCAAACAAGCCCATAATGCTTGTCTTGATCCGGCAAAATTTGCTTGTCCGGCGGCCGGATGGAACGTTGAGGGGAACGTTTTTGTACCCGGCAAAAATACGGGTCTGGTGGGGTGTTTTATAATGATAGCCTATGGACGCCGGATCATATGACGAAAGCCGGCGCCGGTTTCGTTTTTGGGCATGCCCAGACTGTGTGTAAATAGTTTCTCTGTCGGTCAGTCTCTCCCTCCCTCCCTCCTTTATACTCATCAATCACTGGCGCGGCACTGCACGGCTGTCACACTGCTCTGGCGGCTTCACCTCTTTTGAAAATGCCGGCTGCTCATTATTCCATCACATTTTCCCTGCTTCCCGCGCCCACCGGCGCCTATGATTGGTTGCAGTGCGACGCCCCCCCCCCCGAGTGACAGGTGTCTCACTGCACCCAATCACAGCAGCCGGTGGGCGTGTCACTATGGCGCATAGAAATAAATAAATAAATTAAAAAAACGCCGTGCGGTCCCCCCAATTTCAATGCCAGACAGATAAAGCCATACGGCTGAAGGCTGGTATTCTCAGGATGGGGAGCTCCACGTTATGGGGAGCCCCCCAGCCTAACAATATCAGTCAGCAGCCGCCCAGAATGGCCGCATCCATTAGATGCGGTTGTTCTGGGACAGTACCCGGCTCTTCCCGATTTGCCCTGGTGCGTTGGCAAATCGGGGTAATAAGGAGTTATTGGCAGCCCATAGCTGCCAATAAGTCCTAGATTAATCATGTCAGGCGTCTCCCCGAGATACCTTCCATGATTAATCTGTAAGTTACAGTAAATAAACACACACTTGAAAAAATCCTTTATTAGAAATAAAAAACACTAACAAATTCCCTCGTTCTCCCATTTAATAAGCCCGACAAAGCCCTCCATGTCCGGCGTAATCCAGGATGGTCCAGCGTCGCTTCCAGCTCTGCTGCATGGAGGTGACCGGAGCAGCAGCAGACACCGCCGCTCCTGTCAGCTCCACGCAGCAAATGAAGACAGCCGCGGGATGAACTGATGATGTCATTGAGGTTACCCACGGCCACCGCTGAATCCAGCGGTGGCCGCGAGTAACCTCAGTGACAGCTCATCTGATCGCGCGGCTCACCTCATTTGGTGGCTCTGGCAGCTGAAAACATTGATTTTCCCCTCTCGCTGCTGCCGCCGCTGATAGTCGCGTCCTCCACATCATCTCCCCTGTGCGTGCACGCTGGAGACAACGGTACTTCGGGGAACACGTGGAGGACGGAACTATGAGCGGCGGCGGCAGCGAGAAGGGGTCCATCATCTCCCCTGTGCGTGCATGCTGGGGACAGCGGTACTTCGGGGAACACGTGGAGGACGGGACTATCAGCGGCAGCGAGAGGGGGATGGACATTGGCAGCTGAAAACATTGATTTTTCCCCTCTCGCTGCCGCCGACGCTGATAGTCCCGTCCTCCACGTGTTCCCCGAATACCGTGTCCCCAGCGTGCACGCACAGGGGAGATGATGGACCCCTTCTCGCTGCCGCCGCCGCTGATAGTCCCGTCCTCCACGTGTTCCCCGAAGTACCGTGTCCCCAGCGTGCACGCACAGGGGAGATGATGGACCCCTCTCGCTGCCGCCGCCGCTGATAGTCCCGTCCTCCACATCATTTCCCCTGTGCGTGCACGCTGGGGACAGTGGTACTTCGGGGAACACGTGGAGGACGGGACTATCAGTGGAAATTTTGGTAATATACTTACCAATTCAATCAGCCTCCTTACATTAATCTGCATACGTTGATACCAGGTCATGTCTTCTGCTGCACTCCAAAGTTCTGCTCCTACACTATTTAGCATGGAACAATGGGGTTTCCACTTGCCTGTTACCTCACTTCCTGACAAATCACCTGCGTTTTTGGTACCAAAAATGCAGGTAAAAGGCAGGTAAAATGCACCACTTTTGATAGCATGCATTGTTCCTGCGTTTTTGATGCCCTCATTGATTTCAATGGGTGACAAATGTTGACAAAAACGCAGGAAGAATGAACATGCATTTTTTTTGTCACAAACTTTTGACAAAAAAACGCTGACAAATAAACTGCAATGTGCGCATGACAAATCTGACTTCTCATAGACTTTGCTTGGAAGTCAAATGTCAGAAAGTTCTGACAACAAAACTGCAGCCAAAAAAGCAGCAAAAAAAGCAGCGTGCGCATGTAGCCTAATGCAGGAAGTGTTCACTCCATCTGAGCTGAGTCTATAATAAGGCTATGTGCACACTAGAAAAAGGATTTTTCTCAAGAAAATTTCTTAAGAAATTTCTTGAGAGTGAAGGATTAGCGCACCTGCGTTTTTACCGCGATTTGGTGCGTTTTTGGTGCGTTTTTACCGTTGGTTGCTCCCTGCGTTATTGTGCCATTATCTATGGCAAATAACGCAGTTAGCTGCAGAAAAGAAGTGATATGCTCATTCTTTTTCTTAAGAAAATCTACTGAAAGAATTTTCTTAAGAAGAAAACGCAGTGTGTGCACAGCTAATTTTTTTTGCCATAGGTTTTGCTGGGGAATGTCTGCAGAAAGGTTACAAGAATTTCTCAAGAAATTTCTGCAGCAAAAAAGCACCAAAAACGCAGGTAAAAAACGCAGTGTGTGAACATAGCCTACTAACTAAAAACCCAAGTTGACAACAAGGTTGTACAGTTTTCTTTACAGCTAACAGAATTCCAAAGTAATTTGCTAATGTGCCGCCCTGGCAAAACCAGGGTGGCACAGAGGACTTCATCTACCACAGGGGTGCAGGACTCACTCCTCCTTGGTAAATCCACCTGATCCCACACTGGTACAATCCAACAGACCCCCCCCCCCCTCCCCCTAGAACAGTAGGGATGCCCACTCAGGGGATATGAAGTGTCTTGGGAGGAAACAAGTAGTTGGAAGTAAGTGGAGAGCAGAGCAAAGCAGACAGGGGTTGCAGCTCCTGGGCTGCTGTGGCAGCGTGCAGTGTGAGCCAAGTTCTGGGAGCCGAAGTGAGGAGTAAGCTCAGGGAACTGAAGTGGAAAGTGAGTTCCGGGACCGCTGGAACGAGTTGCTCTAGGAAGGAACCCGAAGTGGACCGGGGCAGGGTAGTGGCCCGCCGGTATTGTGAGTGGGAATCCGGACTAGTGCAGGGAAGTTTACTTCCCCCGTTCCAAGCAGAGGAGTTAGGCCTAAGCCACACGGCGAGAAAAATCGGTGCGAGTGGAGTGCAATAAAATATCGCATTCTCCTTGGACCAGCGCACATGAGCGATTATTTTCTCAGCCCTAATCGGACCGAGAAAACAATCGCAGCATGCTGCAATTGTAAGGTGAGACCCTTTTCTCTCGCACCCATTCAAGTGAATGGGGCGAGAGAAAAATCGCACTGCACTAACGGTACTCCGGTGTACCGCGCGTGCAGAGCGAGAATGGCAATAGCCGGCTACGGAGGAGAGAGGGAGAGAAATCCCTCCCCTCCTCCGTGCCGGCCCGCCCCTGTGCAGTGCTGGTCCGCCCTTCCGCATTGCCAGCCCGCCCCCCGCAGCTGAGGTCCGCTCGCAGGGTCGGACCTCAGACGCAGGCACGCTCGCATGACACTGGGCTCCTGCTGTGCTTCCAGCGTGAGCCGAGTCTCATGCGAGCATCGCAGCAGTGCCCCGTGTGGCCTCAGCCTTAAAGTGACTTTCAACTGTGCGCAGGAGAAAGGGCTCTGCTTCATTGTACCGGGTGTGGGATCTGAGCACCACCCACCAAAGGCCCACGGACACCGGCAATTTCTGGTTTACCTTACGGACTTGTGTGAAGTTACTGCGTCATCCTCAGAGTGAGTACACCAGTCCCCTCCGGTCCAATCCTGCGGACGGCGTTCCACTGTGCTATCCCTGCCACCACCACAACTCCCAACTGCGCCCCGGGACTACACCTCCCCTACCCGTGGAGGGGATATCACCTTGCTGCCCCCACACCATCGGTCCCGGACGCCTGCCCCGAGAGGCAGCGGCGGTGCCACCATCCCATCACCGCAACCCATGTCACAGACAATCTCCTCTGTAAATACCCCCCTCTTTCACTGTGTAAGTGGACGGGCGGTTGCACGAGCCCCGGGTCCGGTCACCACTCGAGCCCCAGACACGATCCCAGATCCAAGCGCCACTCGAGCAGCCCCGGTTGCCGCAGCGGCACCCATCCGCGACACTAAAGGCCCCGCCACATGCGCCGATATATCGTGCGATCGCAAGAGCGATCGCACACGCCCCCGTCATGTATGCGTCACGGGAAATTCGTTGCCCATGGCGCACAATGTCGTTAACCCCCGTCACATGTACTTACCTCCCTAATGACGTCGCTGTGGGCGGCGAACATCCTCTTCCTGAAGGGGGTGGGACGTTCGGCGTCATAGCGACGTCACACAGCGGCTGCCCAATAGAAGCGTAGGGGCAGAGATGAGCGGGACGTAACATCCCGCCCACCTCCTTCCTTCTGCATTGCCGGCGGGACGCAGGTAAGCTGTGTTCGTCGTTCCCGGGGTGTCACACATAGTGATGTGTTGTGCCTCAGGAACGATGAACAACCGGCGCACAGAAGGAGGAATGACATTATGAAAATGAACGATGTGTCAACGAGCAACGATAAGGTGAGTATTATTGCTCGTTAACAGTCGTTCGGAGATGTAACACGCTACGAAATCTCTAACGATGCCGGATGTGCGTCGCAAACTCTGTGACCCAGACGACATATCGTTAGCTATATCGTAGCGTGTGACGGGGCCTTAAGTCTTGTAATTTAGCCATTAAACCGTACTAGGATCAGATTCAGCAGGACCAATGAACAGTAAATTGTCCAGATAATGCAACACCCTCCAAAATCACATTTATGTTTCAAAACCAATTGAAGAAAAGTAGAAAAAGCTTTGAAAAAATAACATAACGAAAAACCCATGAGGAAATGAAATCCAAGTGAACGAAGGGAAACCTGTCACCAGGATTTTCCCTTATATCCTGCGGCCCCCACCAGTGAGCTCCTATATACAGCATACTAGAATCCTGTATATAACAGCCCAGGCCGCTCTGTAGAACTTAAAAAACCCTTCATTATACTCACCTATGGGGCGGTCCAGTCCAATGGATGTCACTGCTCTCGGTCCGGGGCCTCCTCCATCTTGGTCAGTCGCCTTCCTCCTTCCCAGCCCCGTGTGCAAAGCAAAGTGAATATACTAAGAACATAAGAGGAGAACTACATATATTAGAGAGAGGCTTGAAAGATGTTAGTGAAAATGCATGTTAGAAAGTGTATGGTGAAAGCGGAGTGTGCTTGTAACGTAAGTGCAATATGATGGAAGGGCATAATAATATATAAGCAGCAATTATAGAACACAAACAACAAAGAAGACATTTGAATCTTAATAAAAAGCATTTATAAAGTGCATAATGCCCATATTATATTGTAAACAGAAATATGAAGTACAAAGTATAAGGACACATGCCACAAGGCAAATAAAAAAATGCAAAAAATAAATGAATGGGTAACTACTGTATATTAATATTAACCTGTTCATGACTGCCGATGGTAAATCAATGTTTGCGCTTGCTCGGTTTTGTGCAGCACCAACATTTATTCACAGTCTGTGGCCAAGATGAGGTCGCAACCCCTGCGCGCTACAATCGCTGGGTTTCTGGTGAAGAACGGTACTTCAGACGAGAGACATCATCGGGACCTGATGATGTTAACCCTTTGCAATCTTCTATATGCCACAATCAATTGCGATTGCAACACATAGAAGTCAGAATCAGTGCGCTCCTTCTCTTACCTCTCCGGCTCCTCATGACATGATCACAGGGGAGCTGAGGGTTGTCAGCCGAACGTCACATGATGACCTCTGCGCCTGTCAGGCCCAGCCTGCAGCAGGGTCTGACAGGCGATCTGACAGTATCATGCATTACCATGCTTTAGTTTATGTGCAGATTTTAGGAAGTTATCACTTTTGGGTATTTTCTGTCACCTAGGCCCCTGAAAGTCACTTCAAATCTGATGTTGTCCCTAAAACAACGGTTTTGTAAATTTTGTTGGGAAAATGAGAAATTGCTGATAAACTTTGAACCCTTCTAACTTCCAAACAAAAAAGAAAAATGATATTTCAAAAATTGCGCTGATGTAAAGTAGACATATGGGAAATATTAATTATTATCTATTTTGTGTGCTCTAATATTCTGGATTAAGGGTATAAAAATTAAAAGTTTGAAAATTGCAAAATTACCGCCAAATTTCCAATATTTTCGCAATTGAATGCAAAAAATATTGTTCTAAATTTACCAGTGTCGTGAAGTACAATCACTGGGATCTGTTGAAGCGTTCCAGAGTTATAACCTGTGAAAGTGACACTGGTCTGATATAAAAATATTGGCCTGGTCACGAAGGCAAAAATAGGCTCTTGCGCGCAGGGGTTAAATATTAGTTGTATCATAATAACCATAATGAAATTGTTGTACAATGTTTTTCTCCACTTAAGATAATCATCTTTTTTATTCTTTCCTCATAGGTGCCACACATCAAACGGAGTTATCAAAAAATGAAATTGCTGTAACAGGTATGGTTTTAATTATTAATTTATAATTATAGTTATTATTAAATTTTATTATTTATTAAAATATCAGCTCGGAAAATGACGTGAAATTCTCCCAGGTTAGTATCGCTCTGTGCTCGTGTGATGCGCAGGATTGTGCGAGCTGTGGAAAGTGTTTGTTCGGCTCAAAATTTACTTAAATCCAGCATTAAGAGATGTCTTGTTCATGGAGAATTAAAAAAAAAAACTTACAACACTGCCCACCCACCTCCAGGAATGTTTTGCTTTTAGCCCATAGCAAAACATTTCCGGAGATGGATAGCCGGTGTTGGTTTTTTTTTCTATTAACTCTGGATGTAAGCAAAATTTAAGCTGAACAAACACTTTCCGCAGCTCGCACAATGCATTTCACTGTAAAAAAGAGCACCTAGGGTCTTATCCAGTGTTGAGGAGGGAAAGAAGAAGTAATTGGTGGGCTCACCTGGTTGAAATCGTAATGTGCAAGTAATTATAGGCCTGCTGCAGATCCCAGAGCAATGGAGATGAGAGTTTTGAATATAATCTGAACCTTACTCCATTAAACTATATAAGCACTAACAGGGACGATAGAAGCGTTTTTAGAATTCTTTTTTTAAATGCCGTATTGGTGGGGGTAGTCCCAGGTAACTGAACACAATCAACCCTTCCCAACTGCCTTTTTTGATTCACTCTGTCAACTTTACTCGATTAAACTATATAAGCAGTAATAAGGAACGATAGAAGCGGTTTTAGAATTCACCCTTTAAAATGACATTTTGGTGGTGGAAGCACCAAGTAATTGAACATTAAATTGTTAAACACTCTGTTGACCTTACTCCATTAAACTTTATAAGCACTAACCAGCTGAGAGCAGCAATTTTAGAATTCCATCTTTAAAATGGCATTTTGTTTTGTGAAGTAGGTAATTTAACGAAATCAATCATGTCTAAATACCTTTTTAAACTCACTGGACCCTAAACAGATATATCGCCCTGCACTAACATGCTCTAATAGCAGCAGTTATGGAATAATCCCTTTAAAATTTCATCTTCTTTGTAGCAGTAGTGGGTCATTTAAAACAATCAAGGTAGGCTAAATGCCTTTTTACACAAATTGTACCCTAATCAGACATCTCGCCCTGCACTACACTCAGCTTTCAGCAGTCTTGTGATTTAGTCCTGAAATGGCCTGTTTGTTGCATTGTCCAGCAGGTCCTGCCACACACTAAAGGGGGCTTTACACGCTGCGATATCACTACGGAGATATCGTCGGGGTCACCGTGGTTGTGACGCACATCCGGCCTCATTAGCGAGATCGCAGTGTGTGCAGGAGTGTGACTCCTCTGAGCGCCCATAAACGATCGCAAAAGAGGGAAAAATCACCCTGCACTAACATGCTCTAATAGCAGGTATTCTCAGGATGGGGAGCTCCATGTTATGGGGAGCCCCCCAGCCTAACAATATCAGCCAGCAGCCGCCCGGAATTGCCGCATCCATTAGATGCGACAGTCCTGGGACTTTACCCGGCTCATCCCAAATTGCCCTGGTGCGGTAGCAATCGGGGTAATAAGGGGTTAATCATGGCAGGCGTCTATGAGACACCCCGATGATTAACCTGTAGGTGAAAGTAAATAAACACATACACCCGAAAAAATACTTTATTTGGAATAAAAGACAAAAAAACCCCCTCTCTTTCACCATTTTATTAAATTCCCCAAATACTCCTCCAGGTCCGACGTAATCCACAGAGGTCCCACGACGCTATCAGCTCTGCTACATGAAGCTGACAGGAGCGGCAGTAGAACACCGCCGCTCCCGGGAGCTCCATGCAGCAACTGAAGGAAGTCGCGCTGTCAGCGGTGACGTCACTGAGGTAATGGCGGGGCATGTTCGGTGATGATGCGTGCGAGAGTGCCTGCATGTGCGGTGGTGATGCGTGCGAGAGTGCCTGCATGTGCGGTGATGATGCGTGCGATAGTGCCTGTGTGTGCGGTGATGATGGGGGCTGTAGTGCCCATGTGTGTGGTGATGGGGTGGGCGGTAGTGCCGGTTTTTTGTGCGCTGATGATGGGGTCGCTCTCTCAGCATTAAAAAAAAAACAAAAAACGTTTTTTACCGGATCCGTCGCATCACTTTTTACACAATCTGAGACGGATCCGTTGCAGCAGGCACAAACTGAATTGTGCCTGATTGCAAAATACTGATGTGTGAAAGCAGCCTTAATGCGTCATCTAATCTACTTGCCTCTGATTGGCCAGTGGCTGCCATTGGACTAGTGCAGATAGAACATAAATAAGACGTTCATCTGAAATAAAGCAGGGAGCAGTGACGGCTGCGGACCCTGCACCAGTCGTGATCGTCAAGGGGTGCACTTGCCTGTGAGCCGCAAGAAGCAGCCTGGGAGCGGCCCGCGGACTGCGTGTTTGAGACCTCCGCTCTTGTGGAAAGGATTTTCTTTGTCGCATCATACTAACGTCTATAAAAAATTCTGCCCTTTGGAATTATACACAAAGCAAAATTAAAAAGGGCTAGCAAACATTGCAATTCTTTCAATGTACATTTTTCTCTAGCTAAAAAATCTATGAATATGAATTTTAGCTTAATTAACATGCGCACGCTGCTTCTTTTTCGTGTTCACAAACTGCAGCCAAAACTGCACCTTGTCAGAAAGAGCCTGGAAATGTCACAAAAAATGTAGGTGCTTTTTTGGTGCGTTTTTGCTGCTTTTTTGGTGCGTTTTTGGCAGCAGTTTTGTCAACAATTGTTTCATGTATTTTTCAGTTCAAACAAGCCCATAATGCTTGTCTTGATCCGGCAAAATTTGCTTGTCCGGCGGCCGGATGGAACGTTGAGGGGAACGTTTTTGTACCCGGCAAAAATACGGGTCTGGTGGGGTGTTTTATAATGATAGCCTATGGACGCCGGATCATATGACGAAAGCCGGCGCCGGTTTCGTTTTTGGGCATGCCCAGACTGTGTGTAAATAGTTTCTCTGTCGGTCAGTCTCTCCCTCCCTCCTTTATACTCATCAATCACTGGCGCGGCACTGCACGGCTGTCACACTGCTCTGGCGGCTTCTCCTCTTTTGAAAATGCCGGCTGCTCATTATTCCATCACATTTTCCCTGCTTCCCGCGCCCACCGGCGCCTATGATTGGTTGCAGTGCGACGCCCCCCCCCCCCCCCCCGAGTGACAGGTGTCTCACTGCACCCAATCACAGCAGCCGGTGGGCGTGTCACTATGGCGCATAGAAATAAATAAATAAATTAAAAAAACGCCGTGCGGTCCCCCCAATTTCAATGCCAGACAGATAAAGCCATACGGCTGAAGGCTGGTATTCTCAGGATGGGGAGCTCCACGTTATGGGGAGCCCCCCAGCCTAACAATATCAGTCAGCAGCCGCCCAGAATGGCCGCATCCATTAGATGCGGTTGTTCTGGGACAGTACCCGGCTCTTCCCGATTTGCCCTGGTGCGTTGGCAAATCGGGGTAATAAGGAGTTATTGGCAGCCCATAGCTGCCAATAAGTCCTAGATTAATCATGTCAGGCGTCTCCCCGACATACCTTCCATGATTAATCTGTAAGTTACAGTAAATAAACACACACTTGAAAAAATCCTTTATTAGAAATAAAAAACACTAACAAATTCCCTCGTTCTCCCATTTAATAAGCCCGACAAAGCCCTCCATGTCCGGCGTAATCCAGGATGGTCCAGCGTCGCTTCCAGCTCTGCTGCATGGAGGTGACCGGAGCAGCAGCAGACACCGCCGCTCCTGTCAGCTCCACGCAGCAAATGAAGACAGCCGCGGGATGAACTGATGATGTCATTGAGGTTACCCACGGCCACCGCTGAATCCAGCGGTGGCCGCGAGTAACCTCAGTGACAGCTCATCTGATCGCGCGGCTCACCTCATTTGGTGGCTCTGGCAGCTGAAAACATTGATTTTCCCCTCTCGCTGCTGCCGCCGCTGATAGTCACGTCCTCCACATCATCTCCCCTGTGCGTGCACGCTGGAGACAACGGTACTTCGGGGAACACGTGGAGGACGGAACTATGAGCGGCGGCGGCAGCGAGAAGGGGTCCATCATCTCCCCTGTGCGTGCATGCTGGGGACAGCGGTACTTCGGGGAACACGTGGAGGACGGGACTATCAGCGGCAGCGAGAGGGGGATGGACATTGGCAGCTGAAAACATTGATTTTTCCCCTCTCGCTGCCGCCGACGCTGATAGTCCCGTCCTCCACGTGTTCCCCGAATACCGTGTCCCCAGCGTGCACGCACAGGGGAGATGATGGACCCCTTCTCGCTGCCGCCGCCGCTGATAGTCCCGTCCTCCACGTGTTCCCCGAAGTACCGTGTCCCCAGCGTGCACGCACAGGGGAGATGATGGACCCCTCTCGCTGCCGCCGCCGCTGATAGTCCCGTCCTCCACATCATTTCCCCTGTGCGTGCACGCTGGGGACAGTGGTACTTCGGGGAACACGTGGAGGACGGGACTATCAGTGGAAATTTTGGTAATGTACTTACCAATTCAATCAGCTTCCTTACATTAATCTGCATACGTTGATACCAGGTCATGTCTTCTGCTGCACTCCAAAGTTCTGCTCCTACACTATTTAGCATGGAACAATGGGGTTTCCACTTGCCTGTTACCTCACTTCCTGACAAATCACCTGCGTTTTTGGTACCAAAAATGCAGGTAAAAGGCAGGTAAAATGCACCACTTTTGATAGCATGCATTGTTCCTGCGTTTTTGATGCCCTCATTGATTTCAATGGGTGACAAATGTTGACAAAAACGCAGGAAGAATGAACATGCTGCATTTTTTTTGTCACAAACTTTTGACAAAAAAACGCTGACAAATAAACTGCAATGTGCGCATGACAAATCTGACTTCTCATAGACTTTGCTTGGAAGTCAAATGTCAGAAAGTTCTGACAACAAAACTGCAGCCAAAAAAGCAGCAAAAAAAGCAGCGTGCGCATGTAGCCTAATGCAGGAAGTGTTCACTCCATCTGAGCTGAGTCTATAATAAGGCTATGTGCACACTAGAAAAAGGATTTTTCTCAAGAAAATTTCTTAAGAAATTTCTTGAGAGTGAAGGATTAGCGCACCTGCGTTTTTACCGCGATTTGGTGCGTTTTTGGTGCGTTTTTACCGCTGGTTGCTCCCTGCGTTATTGTGCCATTATCTATGGCAAATAACGCAGTTAGCTGCAGAAAAGAAGTGACATGCTCATTCTTTTTCTTAAGAAAATCTACTGAAAGAATTTTCTTAAGAAGAAAACGCAGTGTGTGCACAGCTAATTTTTTTTGCCATAGGTTTTGCTGGGGAATGTCTGCAGAAAGGTTACAAGAATTTCTCAAGAAATTTCTGCAGCAAAAAAGCACCAAAAACGCAGGTAAAAAACGCAGTGTGTGAACATAGCCTACTAACTAAAAACCCAAGTTGACAACAAGGTTGTACAGTTTTCTTTACAGCTAACAGAATTCCAAAGTAATTTGCTAATGTGCCGCCCTGGCAAAACCAGGGTGGCACAGAGGACTTCATCTACCACAGGGGTGCAGGACTCACTCCTCCTTGGTAAATTCACCTGATCCCACACTGGTACAATCCAACAGACCCCCCCTTCCTCCCCCTAGAACAGTAGGGATGCCCACTCAGGGGATATGAAGTGTCTTGGGAGGAAACAAGTAGTTGGAAGTAAGTGGAGAGCAGAGCAAAGCAGACAGGGGTTGCAGCTCCTGGGCTGCTGTGGCAGCGTGCAGTGTGAGCCAAGTTCTGGGAGCCGAAGTGAGGAGTAAGCTCAGGGAACTGAAGTGGAAAGTGAGTTCCGGGACCGCTGGAACGAGTTGCTCTAGGAAGGAACCCGAAGTGGACCGGGGCAGGGTAGTGGCCCGCCGGTATTGTGAGTGGGAATCCGGACTAGTGCAGGGAAGTTTACTTCCCCCGTTCCAAGCAGAGGAGTTAGGCCTAAGCCACACGGCGAGAAAAATCGGTGCGAGTGGAGTGCAATAAAATATCGCATTCTCCTTGGACCAGCGCACATGAGCGATTATTTTCTCAGCCCTAATCGGACCGAGAAAACAATCGCAGCATGCTGCAATTGTAAGGTGAGACCCTTTTCTCTCGCACCCATTCAAGTGAATGGGGCGAGAGAAAAATCGCACTGCACTAACGGTACTCCGGTGTACCGCGCGTGCAGAGCGAGAATGGCAATAGCCGGCTACGGAGGAGAGAGGGAGAGAAATCCCTCCCCTCCTCCGTGCCGGCCCGCCCCTGTGCAGTGCTGGTCCGCCCTTCCGCATTGCCAGCCCGCCCCCCGCAGCTGAGGTCCGCTCGCAGGGTCGGACCTCAGACGCAGGCACGCTCGCATGACACTCGGCTCCTGCTGTGCTTCCAGCGCGAGCCGAGTCTCATGCGAGCATCGCAGTAGTGCCCCGTGTGGCCTCAGCCTTAAAGTGACTTTCAACTGTGCGCAGGAGAAAGGGCTCTGCTTCATTGTACCGGGTGTGGGATCTGAGCACCACCCACCAAAGGCCCACGGACACCGGCAATTTCTGGTTTACCTTACGGACTTGTGTGAAGTTACTGCGTCATCCTCAGAGTGAGTACACCAGTCCCCTCCGGTCCAATCCTGCGGACGGCGTTCCACTGTGCTATCCCTGCCACCACCACAACTCCCAACTGCGCCCCGGGACTACACCTCCCCTACCCGTGGAGGGGATATCACCTTGCTGCCCCCACACCATCGGTCCCGGACGCCTGCCCCGAGAGGCAGCGGCGGTGCCACCATCCCATCACCGCAACCCATGTCACAGACAATCTCCTCTGTAAATACCCCCCTCTTTCACTGTGTAAGTGGACGGGCGGTTGCACGAGCCCCGGGTCCGGTCACCACTCGAGCCCCAGACACGATCCAAGCGCCACTCGAGCAGCCCCGGTTGCCGCAGCGGCACCCATCCGCGACACTAAAGGCCCCGCCACATGCGCCGATATATCGTGCGATCGCAAGAGCGATCGCACACGCCCCCGTCATGTATGCGTCACGGTAAATTCGTTGCCCATGGCGCACAATGTCGTTAACCAACGTCACATGTACTTACCTCCCTAATGACGTCGCTGTGGGTGGCGAACATCCTCTTCCTGAAGGGGGTGGGACGTTCGGCGTCATAGCGACGTCACACAGCGGCTGCCCAATTTTAGCGTAGGGGCAGAGATGAGCGGGACGTAACATCCCGCCCACCTCCTTCCTTCTGCATTGCCGGCGGGACGCAGGTAAGCTGTGTTCGTCGTTCCCGGGGTGTCACACATAGTGATGTGTTGTGCCTCGGGAACGATGAACAACCGGCGCACAGAAGGAGGAATGACATTATGAAAATGAACGATGTGTCAACGAGCAACGATAAGGTGAGTATTATTGCTCGTTAACAGTCGTTCGGAGATGTAACACGCTACGAAATCTCTAACGATGCCGGATGTGCGTCGCAAACTCTGTGACCCAGACGACATATCGTTAGCTATATCGTAGCGTGTGACGGGGCCTTAAGTCTTGTAATTTAGCCATTAAACCGTACTAGGATCAGATTCAGCAGGAATCAAAACCAATTGAAGAAAAGTAGAAAAAGCTTTGAAAAAATAACATAACGAAAAACCCATGAGGAAATGAAATCCAAGTGAACGAAGGGAAACCTGTCACCAGGATTTTCCCTTATATCCTGCGGCCCCCACCAGTGAGCTCCTATATACAGCATACTAGAATCCTGTATATAACAGCCCAGGCCGCTCTGTAGAACTTAAAAAACCCTTCATTATACTCACCTATGGGGCGGTCCAGTCCAATGGATGTCACTGCTCTCGGTCCGGGGCCTCCTCCATCTTGGTCAGTCGCCTTCCTCCTTCCCAGCCCCGTGTGCAAAGCAAAGTGAATATACTAAGAACATAAGAGGAGAACTACATATATTAGAGAGAGGCTTGAAAGATGTTAGTGAAAATGCATGTTAGAAAGTGTATGGTGAAAGCGGAGTGTGCTTGTAACGTAAGTGCAATATGATGGAAGGGCATAATAATATATAAGCAGCAATTATAGAACACAAACAACAAAGAAGACATTTGAATCTTAATAAAAAGCATTTATAAAGTGCATAATGCCCATATTATATTGTAAACAGAAATATGAAGTACAAAGTATAAGGACACATGCCACAAGGCAAATAAAAAAATGCAAAAAATAAATGAATGGGTAACTACTGTATATTAATATTAACCTGTTCATGACTGCCGATGGTAAATCAATGTTTGCGCTTGCTCGGTTTTGTGCAGCACCAACATTTATTCACAGTCTGTGGCCAAGATGAGGTCGCAACCCCTGCGCGCTACAATCGCTGGGTTTCTGGTGAAGAACGGTACTTCAGACGAGAGACATCATCGGGACCTGATGATGTTAACCCTTTGCAATCTTCTATATGCCACAATCAATTGCGATTGCAACACATAGAAGTCAGAATCAGTGCGCTCCTTCTCTTACCTCTCCGGCTCCTCATGACATGATCACAGGGGAGCTGAGGGTTGTGAGCCGAACGTCACATGATGACCTCTGCGCCTGTTAGGCCCAGCCTGCAGCAGGGTCTGAAAGGCGATCTGACAGTATCATGCATTACCATGCTTTAGTTTATGTGCAGATTTTAGGAAGTTATCACTTTTGGGTATTTTCTGTCACCTAGGCCCCTGAAAGTCACTTCAAATCTGATGTTGTCCCTAAAACAACGGTTTTGTAAATTTTGTTGGGAAAATGAGAAATTGCTGATAAACTTTGAACCCTTCTAACTTCCAAACAAAAAAGAAAAATTATATTTCAAAAATTGCGCTGATGTAAAGTAGACATATGGGAAATATTAATTATTATCTATTTTGTGTGCTCTAATATTCTGGATTAAGGGTATAAAAATTAAAAGTTTGAAAATTGCAAAATTACCGCCAAATTTCCAATATTTTCGCAATTGAATGCAAAAAATATTGTTCTAAATTTACCAGTGTCGTGAAGTACAATCACTGGGATCTGTTGAAGCGTTCCAGAGTTATAACCTGTGAAAGTGACACTGGTCTGATATAAAAATATTGCCCTGGTCACGAAGGCAAAAATAGGCTCTTGCGCGCAGGGGTTAAATATTAGTTGTATCATAATAACCATAATGAAATTGTTGTACAATGTTTTTCTCCACTTAAGATAATCATCTTTTTTATTCTTTCCTCATAGGTGCCACACATCAAACGGAGTTATCAAAAAATGAAATTGCTGTAACAGGTATGGTTTTAATTATTAATTTATAATTATAGTTATTATTAAATTTTATTATTTATTAAAATATCAGCTCGGAAAATGACGTGAAATTCTCCCAGGTTAGTATCGCTCTGTGCTCGTGTGATGCGCAGGATTGTGCGAGCTGTGGAAAGTGTTTGTTCGGCTCAAAATTTACTTAAATCCAGCATTAAGAGATGTCTTGTTCATGGAGAATTAAAAAAAAAAACTTACAACACTGCCCACCCACCTCCAGGAATGTTTTGCTTTTAGCCCATAGCAAAACATTTCCGGAGATGGATAGCCGGTGTTGGTTTTTTTTTCTATTAACTCTGGATGTAAGCAAAATTTAAGCTGAACAAACACTTTCCGCAGCTCGCACAATGCATTTCACTGTAAAAAAGAGCACCTAGGGTCTTATCCAGTGTTGAGGAGGGAAAGAAGAAGTAATTGGTGGGCTCACCTGGTTGAAATCGTAATGTGCAAGTAATTATAGGCCTGCTGCAGATCCCAGAGCAATGGAGATGAGAGTTTTGAATATAATCTGAACCTTACTCCATTAAACTATATAAGCACTAACAGGGACGATAGAAGCGTTTTTAGAATTCTTTTTTTAAATGCCGTATTGGTGGGGGTAGTCCCAGGTAACTGAACACAATCAACCCTTCCCAACTGCCTTTTTTGATTCACTCTGTCAACTTTACTCGATTAAACTATATAAGCAGTAATAAGGAACGATAGAAGCGGTTTTAGAATTCACCCTTTAAAATGACATTTTGGTGGTGGAAGCACCAAGTAATTGAACATTAAATTGTTAAACACTCTGTTGACCTTACTCCATTAAACTTTATAAGCACTAACCAGCTGAGAGCAGCAATTTTAGAATTCCATCTTTAAAATGGCATTTTGTTTTGTGAAGTAGGTAATTTAACGAAATCAATCACGTCTAAATACCTTTTTAAACTCACTGGACCCTAAACAGATATATCGCCCTGCACTAACATGCTCTAATAGCAGCAGTTATGGAATAATCCCTTTAAAATTTCATCTTCTTTGTAGCAGTAGTGGGTCATTTAAAACAATCAAGGTAGGCTAAATGCCTTTTTTACACAAATTGTACCCTAATCAGACATCTCGCCCTGCACTACACTCAGCTTTCAGCAGTCTTGTGATTTAGTCCTGAAATGGCCTGTTTGTTGCATTGTCCAGCAGGTCCTGCCACACACTAAAGGGGGCTTTACACGCTGCGATATCACTACGGAGATATCGTCGGGGTCACCGTGGTTGTGACGCACATCCGGCCTCATTAGCGAGATCGCAGTGTGTGCAGGAGTGTGACTCCTCTGAGCGCCCATAAACGATCGCAAAAGAGGGAAAAATCACCCTGCACTAACATGCTCTAATAGCAGGTATTCTCAGGATGGGGAGCTCCATGTTATGGGGAGCCCCCCAGCCTAACAATATCAGCCAGCAGCCGCCCGGAATTGCCGCATCCATTAGATGCGACAGTCCTGGGACTTTACCCGGCTCATCCCAAATTGCCCTGGTGCGGTAGCAATCGGGGTAATAAGGGGTTAATCATGGCAGGCGTCTATGAGACACCCCAATGATTAACCTGTAGGTGAAAGTAAATAAACACATACACCCGAAAAAATACTTTATTTGGAATAAAAGACAAAAAAACCCCTCTCTTTCACCATTTTATTAAATTCCCCAAATACTCCTCCAGGTCCGACGTAATCCACAGAGGTCCCACGACGCTATCAGCTCTGCTACATGAAGCTGACAGGAGCGGCAGTAGAACACCGCCGCTCCCGGGAGCTCCATGCAGCAACTGAAGGAAGTCGCGCTGTCAGCGGTGACGTCACTGAGGTAATGGCGGGGCATGTTCGGTGATGATGCGTGCGAGAGTGCCTGCATGTGCGGTGGTGATGCGTGCGAGAGTGCCTGCATGTGCGGTGATGATGCGTGCGATAGTGCCTGTGTGTGCGGTGATGATGGGGGCTGTAGTGCCCATGTGTGTGGTGATGGGGTGGGCGGTAGTGCCGGTTTTTTGTGCGCTGATGATGGGGTCGCTCTCTCAGCATTAAAAAAAAAACAAAAAATGTTTTTTACCGGATCCGTCGCATCACTTTTTACACAATCTGAGACGGATCCGTTGCAGCAGGCACAAACTGAATTGTGCCTGATTGCAAAATACTGATGTGTGAAAGCAGCCTTAATGCGTCATCTAATCTACTTGCCTCTGATTGGCCAGTGGCTGCCATTGGACTAGTGCAGATAGAACATAAATAAGACGTTCATCTGAAATAAAGCAGGGAGCAGTGACGGCTGCGGACCCTGCACCAGTCGTGATCGTCAAGGGGTGCACTTGCCTGTGAGCCGCAAGAAGCAGCCTGGGAGCGGCCCGCGGACTGCGTGTTTGAGACCTCCGCTCTTGTGGAAAGGATTTTCTTTGTCGCATCATACTAACGTCTATAAAAAATTCTGCCCTTTGGAATTATACACAAAGCAAAATTAAAAAGGGCTAGCAAACATTGCAATTCTTTCAATGTACATTTTTCTCTAGCTAAAAAATCTATGAATATGAATTTTAGCTTAATTAACATGCGCACGCTGCTTCTTTTTCGTGTTCACAAACTGCAGCCAAAACTGCACCTTGTCAGAAAGAGCCTGGAAATGTCACAAAAAATGTAGGTGCTTTTTTGGTGCGTTTTTGCTGCTTTTTTGGTGCGTTTTTGGCAGCAGTTTTGTCAACAATTGTTTCATGTATTTTTCAGTTCAAACAAGCCCATAATGCTTGTCTTGATCCGGCAAAATTTGCTTGTCCGGCGGCCGGATGGAACGTTGAGGGGAACGTTTTTGTACCCGGCAAAAATACGGGTCTGGTGGGGTGTTTTATAATGATAGCCTATGGACGCCGGATCATATGACGAAAGCCGGCGCCGGTTTCGTTTTTGGGCATGCCCAGACTGTGTGTAAATAGTTTCTCTGTCGGTCAGTCTCTCCCTCCCTCCCTCCTTTATACTCATCAATCACTGGCGCGGCACTGCACGGCTGTCACACTGCTCTGGCGGCTTCTCCTCTTTTGAAAATGCAGGCTGCTCATTATTCCATCACATTTTCCCTGCTTCCCGCGCCCACCGGCGCCTATGATTGGTTGCAGTGCGACGCCCCCCCCCCCCCCCCGAGTGACAGGTGTCTCACTGCACCCAATCACAGCAGCCGGTGGGCGTGTCACTATGGCGCATAGAAATAAATAAATAAATTAAAAAAACGCCGTGCGGTCCCCCCAATTTCAATGCCAGACAGATAAAGCCATACGGCTGAAGGCTGGTATTCTCAGGATGGGGAACTCCACGTTATGGGGAGCCCCCCAGCCTAACAATATCAGTCAGCAGCCGCCCAGAATGGCCGCATCCATTAGATGTGGTTGTTCTGGGACAGTACCCGGCTCTTCCCGATTTGCCCTGGTGCGTTGGCAAATCGGGGTAATAAGGAGTTATTGGCAGCCCATAGCTGCCAATAAGTCCTAGATTAATCATGTCAGGCGTCTCCCCGAGATACCTTCCATGATTAATCTGTAAGTTACAGTAAATAAACACACACTTGAAAAAATCCTTTATTAGAAATAAAAAACACTAACAAATTCCCTCGTTCTCCCATTTAATAAGCCCGACAAAGCCCTCCATGTCCGGCGTAATCCAGGATGGTCCAGCGTCGCTTCCAGCTCTGCTGCATGGAGGTGACCGGAGCAGCAGCAGACACCGCCGCTCCTGTCAGCTCCACGCAGCAAATGAAGACAGCCGCGGGATGAACTGATAATGTCATTGAGGTTACCCACGGCCACTGCTGAATCAGCAGCGGTGGCCGCGAGTAACCTCAGTGACAGCTCATCTGATCGCGCGGCTCACCTCATTTGGTGGCTCTGGCAGCTGAAAACATTGATTTTCCCCTCTCGCTGCTGCCGCCGCTGATAGTCACGTCCTCCACATCATCTCCCCTGTGCGTGCACGCTGGAGACAACGGTACTTCGGGGAACACGTGGAGGACGGAACTATGAGCGGCGGCGGCAGCGAGAAGGGGTCCATCATCTCCCCTGTGCGTGCATGCTGGGGACAGCGGTACTTCGGGGAACACGTGGAGGACGGGACTATCAGCGGCAGCGAGAGGAGGATGGACATTGGCAGCTGAAAACATTGATTTTTCCCCTCTCGCTGCCGCCGACGCTGATAGTCCCGTCCTCCACGTGTTCCCCGAATACCGTGTCCCCAGCGTGCACGCACAGGGGAGATGATGGACCCCTTCTCGCTGCCGCCGCCGCTGATAGTCCCGTCCTCCACGTGTTCCCCGAAGTACCGTGTCCCCAGCGTGCACGCACAGGGGAGATGATGGACCCCTCTCGCTGCCGCCGCCGCTGATAGTCCCGTCCTCCACATCATTTCCCCTGTGCGTGCACGCTGGGGACAGTGGTACTTCGGGGAACACGTGGAGGACGGGACTATCAGTGGAAATTTTGGTAATATACTTACCAATTCAATCAGCTTCCTTACATTAATCTGCATACGTTGATACCAGGTCATGTCTTCTGCTGCACTCCAAAGTTCTGCTCCTACACTATTTAGCATGGAACAATGGGGTTTCCACTTGCCTGTTACCTCACTTCCTGACAAATCACCTGCGTTTTTGGTACCAAAAATGCAGGTAAAAGGCAGGTAAAATGCACCACTTTTGATAGCATGCATTGTTCCTGCGTTTTTGATGCCCTCATTGATTTCAATGGGTGACAAATGTTGACAAAAACGCAGGAAGAATGAACATGCTGCATTTTTTTTGTCACAAACTTTTGACAAAAAAACGCTGACAAATAAACTGCAATGTGCGCATGACAAATCTGACTTCTCATAGACTTTGCTTGGAAGTCAAATGTCAGAAAGTTCTGACAACAAAACTGCAGCCAAAAAAGCAGCAAAAAAAGCAGCGTGCGCATGTAGCCTAATGCAGGAAGTGTTCACTCCATCTGAGCTGAGTCTATAATAAGGCTATGTGCACACTAGAAAAAGGATTTTTCTCAAGAAAATTTCTTAAGAAATTTCTTGAGAGTGAAGGATTAGCGCACCTGCGTTTTTACCGCGATTTGGTGCGTTTTTGGTGCGTTTTTACCGCTGGTTGCTCCCTGCGTTATTGTGCCATTATCTATGGCAAATAACGCAGTTAGCTGCAGAAAAGAAGTGACATGCTCATTCTTTTCTTTGTCGCTCCATTGGGAGACCCAGACAATTGGGTGTATAGCTATGCCTCCGGAGGCCACACAAAGCATTACACTAAAAGTGTAAAGCCGCTCCCCTTCAGGCTATACACCCCCCGTGCTGCTACGGGCTCATCAGTTTTCTTGCTTTGTGCGAAGGAGGTCAGACATCCACGCATAGCTCCACAGCTTAGTCAGCAGCAGCTGCTGACTATGTCGGATGGAAGAAAAGAGGGCCCATGACAGGGTCCCCAGCATGCTCCCTTCTCACCCCACTCTTGTCGGCGGTGTTGTTAAGGTTGAGGTATCCATTGCGGGTACGGAGGCTGGAGCCCACATGCTGTTTCCTTCCCCATCCCTCAATTAGGGCTCTGGGTGAAGTGGGATCCCATCGGTCTCCAGGCACAGGAGACCGTGCTCCATCCACAGCTCCTGAGGATCCTGCTGGATAGGAGCCGAGTATCGTTCAGGGACATGGCCCTGCTACTTGGAGGTACTCTGTGTCCCCGTGGGGACCGCGCACAGCAACACTCCAGCATTGCTGGGTGTGCTAGTGCACCGGGGACAGCAGCGCTAACTGCGTTTTGTGCCACTATACACTCAGCGTTGCTGAGTGTGTTTGTGTAGGGGGACTGCCGCGCTGACCGCCGCTGCCATGGGTATCACTGCGGCGCGGCTGGGACTGTTAGTGCGCCGGGGACTTCCGCGCCGACCGCGCTTATACGGCGGCCGCGCTTATAACTCGAGTCCCCGGCTTCTGCGGCCTAGTCTCGTTTTCTTCCCGCCCTCAGCCCTGCCAGTCAGGGGAAGGGCGGGACGCTGTACAGGGTATGGCTACAGTACAGCAGCACTGAGGGCTGGAGCATGCTTTGCATACTCCACCCCCCTCACTCTGCACAGTGGGGCACCAGTTCCCGCACTTTTCTGGGTCACGCCCACGGCTCCCTCCTCTCCTCAGGACGCCGGCAGCCATTACTCTCAGCTCTGCTAACGCTGGAGAGGACAGACAAGCTCAAAGACCCAGGCAGGAATTCTGGTGCCCACACAAACGCTTTGCAAGGGCGGTAAGCAGCACCTGTGGTGCTGGCCCCACTAGTGCAGAAGTGTATTTATAGTTTATGGATTATAGTCTATACTTCACACTGTATGGTGCACTGTTGATTTTTGGCTATATCCCCTACTGTATTGCTCAGAGGAGACAACAGCATGTCGTCCACAAATAGCAAGGGACAGACTTACTATGCTGCCTGTGCAGCATGTACGGCTATACTGCCGGCAGGTTTCACTGACCCTCATTGTGTGCAATGCTCGGCCCCTGTGGCACTTTCTCAGCCGGAGTCTCTGCTAAGGGTGACCCAGGGAGATCCACCTGTTAATGCTGTCCAGGTGACAGGGACGGAGTTTGCAGTTTTTACTGAAAGACTTTCTGAGACTATGGCTAAGATATTAGAAGCTTGCAGTCAAGGCCAGCATCTCAAGCCAGGGGCACTGTGGAATCATTGTCCCCTGGTCCCCCTCAGTTGGAACAGCAATGTCTTCCCGGGGTGTCTCATGGATCCCAGGGTGAGGTCTCTGACACGTACCGCAACCCCAGACCGACTAAGAAAGCTCGCTATGAAATCCCCTCGACATCATCACAATGTTCAGGGTCTCAGCGAGAGGACTCTCTGTATGATGAAGCGGAGGTAGCTGATCAGGATTCTGACCCTGAAGCCGCTCTCAACCTTGATACTCCTGATGGGGACGCCATAGTGAATGATCTTATTGCGTCCATCAATCAAATGTTGGATATTTCTCCCTCAGCTCCTCCAGTGGAGGAGTCAGCTTCTCAGCAGGAGAAATTCCGTTTCAGGTTTCCCAAGCGTACAAAGAGTATGTTTCTGGACCACTCTGACTTCAGAGAGGCAGTCCAGAAACACCGAGATTATCCAGATAAGCGTTTTTCCAAGCGCATTAAGGATACACGTTACCCTTTCCCCCCTGACGTGGTCAAGGGCTGGACTCAGTGTCCCAAGGTGGATCCTCCAATCTCCAGACTGGCGGCTAGATCCATAGTCGCAGTGGAAGATGGAGCTTCACTCAAGGATGCCACTGACAGGCAGATGGAGCTCTGGTTGAAATCCATCTATGAAGCTATCGGCGTGTCTTTTGCTCCAGCATTCGCAGCCGTATGGGCACTCCAAGCTATCTCAGCTGGTCAGGCGCAAATTGACGCACTCACACGTACGTCTGCGCCGCAGGTGGCGTCCATAACCTCTCAAACGTCGGCATTTGCGTCCTACGCTATTAATGCTGTCCTGGACTCTGCGAGCCGTACGGCGGTTGCAGCCGCCAATTCGGTGGCAATACGCAGGGCCTTGTGGCTGCGGGAATGGAAGGCAGATTCGGCTTCCAAAAAGTGCTTAACTGGTTTGCCATTTTCTGGCGACCGTTTATTTGGTGAGAGATTGGATGAAATCATCAAACAATCCAAGGGAAAGGAAACATCCTTACCCCAGGCCAAACCAAAAACACCCCAACAGAGGAGGGGTCAGTCGAGGTTTCGGTCCTTTCGGGGTGCGGGCAGGTCCCAATTCTCCTCGTCCAAAAGGCCTCAGAAGGATCAGAGGAACTCCGACGCGTGGCGGTCTAAATCACGCCCTAAAAAGACCGCCGGAGGTGCCGCTACCAAGGCGGCTTCCTCATGACTTACGGCCTCCTCACACCGCATCCTCGGTCGGTGGCAGGCTCTCCCGCTTTTGCGACACCTGGCTGCCACAAGTAAAAGACCGTTGGGTGAGAGACATTTTGTCTCACGGTTACAGGATAGAGTTCAGCTCTCGTCCTCCGACTCGATTCTTCAAAACATCTCCGCCTCCCAAGCGAGCCGATGCTCTGCTGCAGGCGGTGGGCATTCTGAAGGCAGAAGGAGTGGTGGTCCCGGTTCCTCTTCAGCAACAGGGTCACGGTTTCTACTCCAACCTGTTTGTGGTTCCAAAGAAGGACGGGTCCTTCCGTCCTGTTTTGGACCTAAAACTGCTCAACAAACACGTAAGGACCAGGCGGTTCCGGATGGAATCCCCTTCTCAAGAGGCATGCCAACACAGCCTCAACGTTACTCTGGAGATTCTCCAGAGTTTCGGGTGGATCATCAATTTTCCAAAGTCAAATCTGACACCGGTCCAATCGCTGACTTATCTTGGCATGGAGTTTCATACTCTTCCAGCGATAGTGAAGCTTCCGCTGGACAAACAGCGTTCACTACAGACAGGGGTACAATCTCTCCTTCAAGGTCGGTCACACCCCTTGAGGCGCCTCATGCACTTCCTGGGGAAGATGGTGGCAGCAATGGAAGCAGTCCCTTTCGCGCAGTTTCACCTGCGTCCTCTTCAATGGGACATCCTACGCAAGTGGGACAGGATGCCGACGTCCCTAGACAGGAACGTCTCCCTCTCTCAAGCGACCAAAGCTTCCCTTCGGTGGTGGCTTCTTCCCACCTCATTATCGAAGGGGAATTCCTTCCTACCCCCATCCTGGGCGGTGGTCACGACGGACGCGAGCCTGTCAGGGTGGGGAGCAGTTTTTCTCCACCACAGGGCTCAGGGTACGTGGACTCAGCAAGAGTCCTCACTTCAGATCAATGTTCTGGAGATCAGTGCAGTGTATCTTGCCCTAAAAGCGTTCCAGCAGTGGCTGGAAGGCAAGCAGATCCGAATTCAGTCGGACAACTCCACAGCGGTGGCTTACATCAACCACCAAGGTGGGACACGCAGTCGGCAAGCCTTCCAGGAAGCCCGGCGGATTCTGCTGTGGGTGGAAGCCACAGCATCCACCATATCCGCAGTTTACATCCCGGGCGTAGAAAACTGGGAAGCAGACTTTCTCAGTCGCCAGGGCATGGACGCAGGGGAATGGTCCCTTCACCCGGACGTGTTTCAGGAGATCTGTTGCCGCCGGGGGATGCCGGACGTCGACCTAATGGCGTCACGGCACAACAACAAGGTCCCAACATTCATGGCTCGATCTCAAGATCACAGAGCTCTGGCGGCAGACGCCTTAGTTCAGGATTGGTCGCAGTTTCAGCTTCCTTATGTGTTTCCTCCTCTGGCACTGTTGCCCAGAGTGTTACGCAAGATCAGGGCCGACTGCCGCCGCGCCATCCTCGTCGCTCCAGACTGGCCGAGGAGGTTGTGGTACCCGGATCTGTGGCATCTCACGGTCGGCCAACCGTGGGCACTGCCAGACCGACCAGATTTGCTGTCTCAAGGGCCGTTTTTCCATCTGAATTCTGCGGCCCTCAACCTGACTGTGTGGCCATTGAGTCCTGGATCCTAGCGTCTTCAGGATTATCTCAAGAGGTCATTGCCACTATGAGACAGGCTAGGAAACCAACGTCCGCCAAGATCTACCACAGGACGTGGAAAATATTCCTGTCGTGGTGCTCTGCTCAGGCGTTTTCTCCCTGGCCTTTTGCCTTGCCCACTTTTCTGTCCTTTCTTCAATCCGGATTAGAAAAGGGTTTGTCGCTAGGCTCCCTTAAGGGACAAGTCTCTGCGCTCTCTGTGTTTTTTCAGAAGCGCCTGGCCAGACTCCCACAGGTACGCACGTTCCTGCAGGGGGTTTGTCACATCATCCCTCCTTACAAGCGTCCGTTAGAACCCTGGGATCTGAACAGGGTGCTGATGGTCCTTCAGAAACCACCGTTCGAGCCAATGAGGGATATTTCGCTCGCACGCCTTTCGCAGAAAGTGGTTTTTCTAGTAGCAGTCACCTCACTTCGGAGAGTGTCTGAGTTGGCAGCGTTATCATGCAAAGCTCCTTTCCTGGTGTTTCACCAGGACAAGGTGGTTCTGCGTCCGGTTCCGGAATTCCTCCCTAAGGTGGTATCCCCTTTTCATCTCAATCAGGACATCTCCTTACCCTCGTTTTGTCCTCATCCAGTTCACCAATGTGAAAAGGATTTGCACTTGTTAGATCTGGTGAGAGCACTCAGACTCTACATTTCTCGTACGGCGCCCCTGCGCCGCTCGGATGCACTCTTTGTCCTTGTCGCTGGCCAGCGTAAAGGGACACAAGCTTCCAAATCAACCCTGGCTCGGTGGATCAAGGAACCAATTCTCGAAGCTTACCGTTCCTCGGGGCTTCCGGTTCCCTCAGGACTGAAGGCCCATTCTACCAGGGCCGTGGGAGCGTCCTGGGCCTTGCGACACCAGGCTACGGCTCAGCAGGTGTGTCAGGCAGCTACCTGGTCGAGCCTGCACACTTTCACGAAACACTATCAGGTGCATACCTATGCTTCGGCAGATGCCAGCCTAGGTAGGCGAGTTCTTCAGGCGGCAGTTGCCCACCTGTAAGACGGAGCCGTTACGGCTCTACTATGAGGTATTATTTACCCACCCAGGGACTGCTTTTGGACGTCCCAATTGTCTGGGTCTCCCAATGGAGCGACAAAGAAGAAGGGAATTTTGTTTACTTACCGTAAATTCCTTTTCTTCTAGCTCCAATTGGGAGACCCAGCACCCGCCCCTGTTTTTTGTATACACATGTTGTTCATGTTAAATGGTTTCAGTTCTCCGATATTCCTTCGGATTCAATTTACTTTAAACCAGTTTATAATTTTTTCCTCCTTCTGGCTTTTGCACCAAAACTGATGAGCCCGTAGCAGCACGGGGGGTGTATAGCCTGAAGGGGAGGGGCTTTACACTTTTAGTGTAATGCTTTGTGTGGCCTCCGGAGGCATAGCTATACACCCAATTGTCTGGGTCTCCCAATTGGAGCTAGAAGAAAAGGAATTTACGGTAAGTAAACAAAATTCCCTTCTTAAGAAAATCTACTGAAAGAATTTTCTTAAGAAGAAAACGCAGTGTGTGCACAGCTAATTTTTTTTGCCATAGGTTTTGCTGGGGAATGTCTGCAGAAAGGTTACAAGAATTTCTCAAGAAATTTCTGCAGCAAAAAAGCACCAAAAACGCAGGTAAAAAACGCAGTGTGTGAACATAGCCTACTAACTAAAAACCCAAGTTGACAACAAGGTTGTACAGTTTTCTTTACAGCTAACAGAATTCCAAAGTAATTTGCTAATGTGCCGCCCTGGCAAAACCAGGGTGGCACAGAGGACTTCATCTACCACAGGGGTGCAGGACTCACTCCTCCTTGGTAAATCCACCTGATCCCACACTGGTACAATCCAACAGACCCCCCCCCTCCCCCTAGAACAGTAGGGATGCCCACTCAGGGGATATGAAGTGTCTTGGGAGGAAACAAGTAGTTGGAAGTAAGTGGAGAGCAGAGCAAAGCAGACAGGGGTTGCAGCTCCTGGGCTGCTGTGGCAGCGTGCAGTGTGAGCCAAGTTCTGGGAGCCGAAGTGAGGAGTAAGCTCAGGGAACTGAAGTGGAAAGTGAGTTCCGGGACCGCTGGAACGAGTTGCTCTAGGAAGGAACCCGAAGTGGACCGGGGCAGGGTAGTGGCCCGCCGGTATTGTGAGTGGGAATCCGGACTAGTGCAGGGAAGTTTACTTCCCCCGTTCCAAGCAGAGGAGTTAGGCCTAAGCCACACGGCGAGAAAAATCGGTGCGAGTGGAGTGCAATAAAATATCGCATTCTCCTTGGACCAGCGCACATGAGCGATTATTTTCTCAGCCCTAATCGGACCGAGAAAACAATCGCAGCATGCTGCAATTGTAAGGTGAGACCCTTTTCTCTCGCACCCATTCAAGTGAATGGGGCGAGAGAAAAATCGCACTGCACTAACGGTACTCCGGTGTACCGCGCGTGCAGAGCGAGAATTGCAATAGCCGGCTACGGAGGAGAGAGGGAGAGAAATCCCTCCCCTCCTCCGTGCCGGCCCGCCCCTGTGCAGTGCTGGTCCGCCCTTCCGCATTGCCAGCCCGCCCCCCGCAGCTGAGGTCCGCTCGCAGGGTCGGACCTCAGACGCAGGCACGCTCGCATGACACTCGGCTCCTGCTGTGCTTCCAGCGCGAGCCGAGTCTCATGCGAGCATCGCAGTAGTGCCCCGTGTGGCCTCAGCCTTAAAGTGACTTTCAACTGTGCGCAGGAGAAAGGGCTCTGCTTCATTGTACCGGGTGTGGGATCTCAGCACCACCCACCAAAGGCCCACGGACACCGGCAATTTCTGGTTTACCTTACGGACTTGTGTGAAGTTACTGCGTCATCCTCAGAGTGAGTACACCAGTCCCCTCCGGTCCAATCCTGCGGACGGCGTTCCACTGTGCTATCCCTGCCACCACCACAACTCCCAACTGCGCCCCGGGACTACACCTCCCCTACCCGTGGAGGGGATATCACCTTGCTGCCCCCACACCATCGGTCCCGGACGCCTGCCCCGAGAGGCAGCGGCGGTGCCACCATCCCATCACCGCAACCCATGTCACAGACAATCTCCTCTGTAAATACCCCCCTCTTTCACTGTGTAAGTGGACGGGCGGTTGCACGAGCCCCGGGTCCGGTCACCACTCGAGCCCCAGACACGATCCCAGATCCAAGCGCCACTCGAGCAGCCCCGGTTGCCGCAGCGGCACCCATCCGCGACACTAAAGGCCCCGCCACATGCGCCGATATATCGTGCGATCGCAAGAGCGATCGCACACGCCCCCGTCATGTATGCGTCACGGGAAATTCGTTGCCCATGGCGCACAATGTCGTTAACCCCCGTCACATGTACTTACCTCCCTAATGACGTCGCTGTGGGCGGCGAACATCCTCTTCCTGAAGGGGGTGGGACGTTCGGCGTCATAGCGACGTCACACAGCGGCTGCCCAATAGAAGCGTAGGGGCAGAGATGAGCGGGACGTAACATCCCGCCCACCTCCTTCCTTCTGCATTGCCGGCGGGACGCAGGTAAGCTGTGTTCGTCGTTCCCGGGGTGTCACACATAGTGATGTGTTGTGCCTCAGGAACGATGAACAACCGGCGCACAGAAGGAGGAATGACATTATGAAAATGAACGATGTGTCAACGAGCAACGATAAGGTGAGTATTATTGCTCGTTAACAGTCGTTCGGAGATGTAACACGCTACGAAATCTCTAACGATGCCGGATGTGCGTCGCAAACTCTGTGACCCAGACGACATATCGTTAGCTATATCGTAGCGTGTGACGGGGCCTTAAGTCTTGTAATTTAGCCATTAAACCGTACTAGGATCAGATTCAGCAGGACCAATGAACAGTAAATTGTCCAGATAATGCAACACCCTCCAAAATCACATTTATGTTTCAAAACCAATTGAAGAAAAGTAGAAAAAGCTTTGAAAAAATAACATAACGAAAAGCCCATGAGGAAATGAAATCCAAGTGAACGAAGGGAAACCTGTCACCAGGATTTTCCCTTATATCCTGCGGCCCCCACCAGTGAGCTCCTATATACAGCATACTAGAATCCTGTATATAACAGCCCAGGCCGCTCTGTAGAACTTAAAAAACCCTTCATTATACTCACCTATGGGGCGGTCCAGTCCAATGGATGTCACTGCTCTCGGTCCGGGGCCTCCTCCATCTTGGTCAGTCGCCTTCCTCCTTCCCAGCCCCGTGTGCAAAGCAAAGTGAATATACTAAGAACATAAGAGGAGAACTACATATATTAGAGAGAGGCTTGAAAGATGTTAGTGAAAATGCATGTTAGAAAGTGTATGGTGAAAGCGGAGTGTGCTTGTAACGTAAGTGCAATATGATGGAAGGGCATAATAATATATAAGCAGCAATTATAGAACACAAACAACAAAGAAGACATTTGAATCTTAATAAAAAGCATTTATAAAGTGCATAATGCCCATATTATATTGTAAACAGAAATATGAAGTACAAAGTATAAGGACACATGCCACAAGGCAAATAAAAAAATGCAAAAAATAAATGAATGGGTAACTACTGTATATTAATATTAACCTGTTCATGACTGCCGATGGTAAATCAATGTTTGCGCTTGCTCGGTTTTGTGCAGCACCAACATTTATTCACAGTCTGTGGCCAAGATGAGGTCGCAACCCCTGCGCGCTACAATCGCTGGGTTTCTGGTGAAGAACGGTACTTCAGACGAGAGACATCATCGGGACCTGATGATGTTAACCCTTTGCAATCTTCTATATGCCACAATCAATTGCGATTGCAACACATAGAAGTCAGAATCAGTGCGCTCCTTCTCTTACCTCTCCGGCTCCTCATGACATGATCACAGGGGAGCTGAGGGTTGTCAGCCGAACGTCACATGATGACCTCTGCGCCTGTCAGGCCCAGCCTGCAGCAGGGTCTGAAAGGCGATCTGACAGTATCATGCATTACCATGCTTTAGTTTATGTGCAGATTTTAGGAAGTTATCACTTTTGGGTATTTTCTGTCACCTAGGCCCCTGAAAGTCACTTCAAATCTGATGTTGTCCCTAAAACAACGGTTTTGTAAATTTTGTTGGGAAAATGAGAAATTGCTGATAAACTTTGAACCCTTCTAACTTCCAAACAAAAAAGAAAAATGATATTTCAAAAATTGCGCTGATGTAAAGTAGACATATGGGAAATATTAATTTTCTTCGGCGCTCCATTGGGAGACCCAGACAATTGGGGGTGTATAGCTACTGCCTCCGGAGGCCACACAAAGCATTACACTAAAAAGTGTAAGGCCCCTCCCCTTCTGGCTATACACCCCCCGTGGGATCACGGGCTGCTCAGTTTTCAAGCTTTGTGCGAAGGAGGTCAGACATCCACGCATAGCTCCACTGTTTAGTCAGCAGTAGCTGCTGACTTTATCGGATGGAAGAAAAGAGGGCCCATATAGGGTCCCCAGCATGCTCCCTTCTCACCCCACTTGTGATTTGTAAGGTTGAGGTACCCATTGCGGGTACGGAGGCTGGAGCCCACATGCTGCTTTCCTTCCCCATCCCCCTGAGGGGCTCTGTGGAAGTGGGATCTTACCGGCCCCCAAACCCTGAGGCCGGGCTCCATCCACAGACCCAGAGAACCTGCTGGAGGAGCTGAGTACCGTCAGGGACAAGGCCCTGCAACATTCAGGTACTCTGTGTCCCCGCACAGACCGGCCGCACACTCCAGACTTGCTGGGTGTGCTAGTGCGCCGGGGGCATTAGCGCTGCGCGCTCGGGTTAGAGTTACTGCAGCTTAGCTGGGTGATTTTAGGTGTTGGGAACTACCGCGCCGGCCGCTCCGAGAGCGGCGGCGCGGCTGGGACTTGTAGTGCGCCGGGGACTCGCGCTGACCGCGCTTTTACGGCGGCAGCGCTCATAAATCTAGTCCCCGGCTTTTGCGGCCTAGCTCCGCTTCGTTCCCGCCCCCACCCTGTCAGTCAGGGAAGGGGAGAGACGCTGTTCATTAGTCAGCGCCGAGGGCTGGAGTCTTATTTACATACTCCAGCCCTCTCACTGGGCACAGTGGGGACGCAAGTTTCCCGCTCTTGGTCTGAACACGCCCAGGGCCCGCCCCTCTCCACAGGACGCCGGCAGCCATTCCTGCATGCAGTCTGGCTGGAGAACGGACACAGGCTCTGGGGGACCCAGACAAGGGACTTTGGCGACCACACACCCGCGTTTATGCGGGCGGTAAGCTGCACATAAGTGCTGGCCCCACTAGTGCCACAGTGTTATTTGGTGCACTCTTTCCCTGTACCATATATATTTATATTGCACTGTACGGTCGCTTCTTGGCTTATACCCTATATTGCTCTGAGGAGACAACAGCATGTCATCCGCAAAACGCAAATGTGCCAAGACACAGGCGGTACGCGCTGCTTGTGCCGCATGTGGGGCTAATCTACCGGCAGGTTCCAATGACCCCCATTGTGTGCAATGTTCAATCCCTGTGCCACTTCGGCAGCCAGAGTCTATGGTAGTAGTGGCCCAGGCAGAGACGCCTGTGAACCCTGCCCCGGTGACGGGGACAGAATTTGCAATTTTTGCTGATAAGATGTCTGTGACTATGACAAAAATCCTGGAAACATTGCAGTCCAGGCCAGTTACTCAGGCCATGGACACTGCTGTGTCTAGGCTCCCCGGTCCCCCACAGTTGGAACTAATCCGTACTTCAAGGGGGTCCCAGGCATCACAGGCTGAAGACTCTGACTCGGATGACAGTCCCAGGCAGCCCAAGCGGGCTCGCTGGGAAAGACCCTCGACATCATCACACTGGTCAGGGTCTCAGCGAGAGGAGTCTCTGTGTGAGGAGACAGAGGTGGGTGATCAGGAGTCTAATCCTGACACCGCTCTCAATCTAGATACCCCTGATGGTGACGCTATGGTAAATGACCTTATAGCGGCCATCAATAGACTGTTGGATATTTCTCCCCCAGCCCCTTCAGCAGAAGAGGCAGCTGCACAGCAGGAGAAGTTCCGTTTCCGGTATCCCAAGCGTAAATTGAGTACTTTTCTGGACCACTCTGACTTCAGAGAATCAGTCCAGAAACATAATGCTTATCCGGACAAACGTTTCTCCAAACGTCTTAAGGATACACGTTATCCCTTTCCCCCTGACGTGGTCAAACGCTGGACCCAGTGTCCAAAGGTGGATCCCCCAATATCCAGGCTTGCGGCTAGATCCATAGTTGCAGTGGAGGATGGGGCTTCACTTAAAGATGCCAATGACAGACAGATGGACCTTTGGTTGAAATCTGTCTATGAAGCTATCGGCGCGTCGTTTGCTCCAGCATTCGCGGCCGTGTGGGCACTCCAAGCTATTTCCGCTGGTCTGGCACAGGTGGACTCTTTCATACGTCCAGCAGTACCGCAAGTGGCGTCCTTAACTACGCAAATGTCTGCGTTTGCGACCTACGCTATCAATGCGATACTAGACTCTACGAGCCGTACCTCAATGGCGTCCGCCAACTCTGTGGTTTTGCGCAGAGCCTTGTGGTTAAAGGAATGGAAAGCAGATTCTGCTTCCAAGAAATGTTTAACCAGCTTGCCACTATCTGGAGACAGACTGTTTGGTGAGCAATTGGCTGAAATCATTAAACAGTCCAAGGGTAAGGACTCCTCCTTACCCCAGCCCAGATCAAGCAAACCTCAACAGAGGAAGTGGCAGTCGAGGTTTCGGTCCTTTCGAGGCTCGGGCAAGCCCCAATTCTCCTCGTCCAAAGGGAATCAGAAGGAGCAAAGGAGCTCAGATGCCTGGCGGGCTCACTCACGCCCCAAGAAAGCAACCGGAGGAACCGCTTCCAAGCCGGCTGCCTCATGACTTTCGGCCTCCTCCCTCCGCATCCTCGGTCGGTGGCAGGCTCTCCCGCTTTTGCAACATTTGGCTGCCACAGGTCAAGGACCGGTGGGTAACAGACATTTTGTCTCACGGGTACAGGATAGAGTTCAGTTCTCGTCCTCCGCCTCGGTTCTTCAGAACTTCCCCACATCCCGACCGAGCAGATGCCCTTCTGCAGGCGGTGGGCTCTCTAAGAGCAGAAGGAGTGGTGATCCCTGTTCCTCTTCAGGAACAAGGGCAAGGTTTTTACTCCAATCTCTTTGTGGTGCCAAAAAAGGACGGCTCATTCCGTCCTGTTCTGGACCTAAAACTGCTCAACAAGCATGTGAACGCCAGGCGGTTCCGGATGGAATCCCTCCGCTCCGTCATTGCCTCAATGTCTCAAGGAGATTTCCTTGCATCAATAGACATCAAAGATGCTTATCTCCACGTGCCAATTGCTACAGAGCACCAACGCTTTCTACGTTTCGTGATAGGAGACGACCATCTTCAATTCGTAGCTCTGCCATTTGGTCTGGCGACAGCCCCACGGGTTTTCACCAAGGTCATGGTGGCAGTGGTAGCAATCTTGCACTCTCAGGGACACTCGGTGATCCCGTACTTAGACGATCTGCTTGTCAAAGCACCCTCTCAAGAGGCATGCCAACTCAGCCTGAATGTTGCGCTGGAGACTCTCCAGACTTTCGGGTGGATCATCAACTTTTCAAAGTCCAATCTGTCACCGACCCAATCACTAACGTATCTTGGCATGGAGTTTCATACTCTCTCAGCGATAGTGAAGCTTCCGCTGGACAAACAGCGTTCACTACAGGCGGGGGTGCAGTCTCTCCTTCAAGGTCAGTCGCACCCCTTAAGGCGCCTCATGCACTTCCTGGGGAAGATGGTGGCAGCAATGGAGGCAGTCCCGTTTGCGCAGTTTCATCTGCGCCCACTTCAGTGGGACATTCTCCGCCAATGGGACGGGAAGTCAACATCCCTGGACAGGGAAGTCTCCCTTTCCCAGACGACCAAGGACTCTCTTCAGTGGTGGCTTCTTCCCACCTCTGTATCACAGGGAAGATCCTTCCTACCCCCATCCTGGGCAGTGGTCACGACGGACGCGAGTCTGTCAGGGTGGGGAGCAGTTTTTCTCCACCACAGGGCTCAGGGTACATGGACTCAGCAGGAGTCCACCCTTCAGATCAATGTTCTGGAAATCAGGGCAGTGTATCTGGCCCTACTAGCCTTCCAACAGTGGCTGGAAGGAAAGCAGATCCGAATTCAGTCGGACAACTCCACAGCGGTGGCATACATCAACCACCAAGGAGGGACACGCAGTCGGCAAGCCTTCCAGGAAGTCCGGCGGATTCTGATGTGGGTGGAGGACAGAGCATCCACCATATCCGCGGTTCACATCCCAGGCGTGGAAAACTGGGAAGCAGACTTCCTCAGTCGCCAGGGTATGGACGCAGGGGAGTGGTCCCTTCACCCGGACGTGTTTCAGGAAATCTGTTGCCGCTGGGGGGTGCCGGACGTCGACTTAATGGCGTCTCGGCACAACAACAAGGTCCCGACATTCATGGCGCGGTCTCGCGATCAAAGAGCTCTGGCGGCAGACGCCTTGGTGCAAGATTGGTCGCAGTTCCGGCTCCCTTATGTGTTTCCACCTCTGGCACTCTTGCCCAGAGTGCTACGCAAGATCAGATCCGATTGCAGCCGCGTCATACTCGTCGCCCCAGACTGGCCGAGGAGGTCGTGGTACCCGGATCTGTGGCATCTCACGGTAGGCCAACCGTGGGCACTACCAGACCGACCAGACTTACTGTCCCAAGGGCCGTTTTTCCATCGGAATTCTGCGGCCCTGAACCTGACTGTGTGGCCATTGAGTCCTGGATCCTAGCGTCTTCAGGATTATCCCAAGGGGTCGTTGCCACCATGAGACAGGCTAGGAAGCCCACGTCGGCTAAGATCTACCACAGAACGTGGAAGATATTCTTATCCTGGTGCTCGACTCAGGGAGTGTCTCCCTGGCCATTTGCATTGCCTACTTTTCTTTCTTTCCTGCAATCTGGGTTAGAAAAAGGTTTGTCGCTCGGCTCCCTTAAAGGGCAAGTCTCGGCGCTATCCGTCTTTTTTCAGAAGCGTCTAGCACGACTTTCTAAGGTGCGCACGTTCCTGCAGGGGGTTTGTCATATCGTACCCCCGTACAAGCGGCCGTTAGATCCATGGGATCTGAACAGGGTACTAGTTGCCCTCCAGAAGCCGCCCTTCGAGCCTCTGAGGGATGTTTCACTTTCTCGACTATCTCAGAAAGTGGCTTTTCTGGTAGCGATCACATCTCTTCGGAGAGTGTCTGAGCTAGCAGCGCTGTCATCCAAGGCTCCTTTCCTGGTCTTCCACCAGGACAAGGTAGTGCTGCGCCCCATTCAGGAGTTTCTCCCTAAGGTGGTATCCTCTTTTCATCTAAATCAGGATATCTCCTTGCCTTCCTTTTGTCCTCATGCAGTTCATCGGTATGAGAAGGATTTACATTTGTTAGATCTGGTGAGAGCACTCAGAATCTACATTTCCCGCACGGCGCCCCTGCGCCGCTGCGACGCACTCTTTGTCCTTGTCGCTGGTAAGCGCAAAGGGTCGCAGGCTTCCAAAGCCACCCTGGCTCGATGGATCAAAGAACCAATTCTTGAAGCCTACCGTTCTGCTGGGCTTCCGGTTCCTTCAGGGCTAAAGGCCCACTCAACCAGAGCCGTGGGTGCGTCCTGGGCATTACGACACCAGGCTACGGCTCAACAGGTGTGCCAGGCAGCTACCTGGTCGAGTCTGCACACTTTCACCAAACATTATCAGGTGCATACCTATGCTTCGGCGGACGCCAGCCTAGGTAGAAGAGTCCTGCAGGCGGCAGTTGCCTCCCCGTAGGGGAGGGCTGTCTTTGCAGCTCTAATATGAGGTATTTCTTTACCCACCCAGGGACTGCTTTTGGACGTCCCAATTGTCTGGGTCTCCCAATGGAGCGCCGAAGAAGAAGGGAATTTTGTTACTTACCTTAATTTCCTTTTCTTCTAGCTCCTATTGGGAGACCCAGCACCCGCCCTGTTGTCCTTCGGGATTTTTGGTTTTTTCGGGTACACATGTTGTTCATGTTGAACGGTTTTCAGTTCTCCGATGTTACTCGGAGTGAATTTGTTTAAACCAGTTATTGGCCTTCCTCCTTCTTGCTTTAGCACTAAAACTGAGCAGCCCGTGATCCCACGGGGGGTGTATAGCCAGAAGGGGAGGGGCCTTACACTTTTTAGTGTAATGCTTTGTGTGGCCTCCGGAGGCAGTAGCTATACACCCCCAATTGTCTGGGTCTCCCAATAGGAGCTAGAAGAAAAGGAATTTACGGTAAGTAACAAAATTCCCTTCATTATCTATTTTGTGTGCTCTAATATTCTGGATTAAGGGTATAAAAATTAAAAGTTTGAAAATTGCAAAATTACCGCCAAATTTCCAATATTTTCGCAATTGAATGCAAAAAATATTGTTCTAAATTTACCAGTGTCGTGAAGTACAATCACTGGGATCTGTTGAAGCGTTCCAGAGTTATAACCTGTGAAAGTGACACTGGTCTGATATAAAAATATTGGCCTGGTCACGAAGGCAAAAATAGGCTCTTGCGCGCAGGGGTTAAATATTAGTTGTATCATAATAACCATAATGAAATTGTTGTACAATGTTTTTCTCCACTTAAGATAATCATCTTTTTTATTCTTTCCTCATAGGTGCCACACATCAAACGGAGTTATCAAAAAATGAAATTGCTGTAACAGGTATGGTTTTAATTATTAATTTATAATTATAGTTATTATTAAATTTTATTATTTATTAAAATATCAGCTCGGAAAATGAAGTGAAATTCTCCCAGGTTAGTATCGCTCTGTGCTCGTGTGATGCGCAGGATTGTGCGAGCTGTGGAAAGTGTTTGTTCGGCTCAAAATTTACTTAAATCCAGCATTAAGAGATGTCTTGTTCATGGAGAATTAAAAAAAAAAACTTACAACACTGCCCACCCACCTCCAGGAATGTTTTGCTTTTAGCCCATAGCAAAACATTTCCGGAGATGGATAGTCGGTGTTGGTTTTTTTTTCTATTAACTCTGGATGTAAGCAAAATTTAAGCTGAACAAACACTTTCCGCAGCTCGCACAATGCATTTCACTGTAAAAAAGAGCACCTAGGGTCTTATCCAGTGTTGAGGAGGGAAAGAAGAAGTAATTGGTGGGCTCACCTGGTTGAAATCGTAATGTGCAAGTAATTATAGGCCTGCTGCAGATCCCAGAGCAATGGAGATGAGAGTTTTGAATATAATCTGAACCTTACTCCATTAAACTATATAAGCACTAACAGGGACGATAGAAGCGTTTTTAGAATTCTTTTTTTAAATGCCGTATTGGTGGGGGTAGTCCCAGGTAACTGAACACAATCAACCCTTCCCAACTGCCTTTTTTGATTCACTCTGTCAACTTTACTCGATTAAACTATATAAGCAGTAATAAGGAACGATAGAAGCGGTTTTAGAATTCACCCTTTAAAATGACATTTTGGTGGTGGAAGCACCAAGTAATTGAACATTAAATTGTTAAACACTCTGTTGACCTTACTCCATTAAACTTTATAAGCACTAACCAGCTGAGAGCAGCAATTTTAGAATTCCATCTTTAAAATGGCATTTTGTTTTGTGAAGTAGGTAATTTAACGAAATCAATCATGTCTAAATACCTTTTTAAACTCACTGGACCCTAAACAGATATATCGCCCTGCACTAACATGCTCTAATAGCAGCAGTTATGGAATAATCCCTTTAAAATTTCATCTTCTTTGTAGCAGTAGTGGGTCATTTAAAACAATCAAGGTAGGCTAAATGCCTTTTTTACACAAATTGTACCCTAATCAGACATCTCGCCCTGCACTACACTCAGCTTTCAGCAGTCTTGTGATTTAGTCCTGAAATGGCCTGTTTGTTGCATTGTCCAGCAGGTCCTGCCACACACTAAAGGGGGCTTTACACGCTGCGATATCACTACGGAGATATCGTCGGGGTCACCGTGGTTGTGACGCACATCCGGCCTCATTAGCGAGATCGCAGTGTGTGCAGGAGTGTGACTCCTCTGAGCGCCCATAAACGATCGCAAAAGAGGGAAAAATCACCCTGCACTAACATGCTCTAATAGCAGGTATTCTCAGGATGGGGAGCTCCATGTTATGGGGAGCCCCCCAGCCTAACAATATCAGCCAGCAGCCGCCCGGAATTGCCGCATCCATTAGATGCGACAGTCCTGGGACTTTACCCGGCTCATCCCAAATTGCCCTGGTGCGGTAGCAATCGGGGTAATAAGGGGTTAATCATGGCAGGCGTCTATGAGACACCCCAATGATTAACCTGTAGGTGAAAGTAAATAAACACATACACCCGAAAAAATACTTTATTTGGAATAAAAGACAAAAAAACCCCTCTCTTTCACCATTTTATTAAATTCCCCAAATACTCCTCCAGGTCCGACGTAATCCACAGAGGTCCCACGACGCTATCAGCTCTGCTACATGAAGCTGACAGGAGCGGCAGTAGAACACCGCCGCTCCCGGGAGCTCCATGCAGCAACTGAAGGAAGTCGCGCTGTCAGCGGTGACGTCACTGAGGTAATGGCGGGGCATGTTCGGTGATGATGCGTGCGAGAGTGCCTGCATGTGCGGTGGTGATGCGTGCGAGAGTGCCTGCATGTGCGGTGATGATGCGTGCGATAGTGCCTGTGTGTGCGGTGATGATGGGGGTTGTAGTGCCCATGTGTGTGGTGATGGGGTGGGCGGTAGTGCCGTTTTTTTGTGCGCTGATGATGGGGTCGCTCTCTCAGCATTAAAAAAAAAACAAAAAACGTTTTTTACCGGATCCGTCGCATCACTTTTTACACAATCTGAGACGGATCCGTTGCAGCAGGCACAAACTGAATTGTGCCTGATTGCAAAATACTGATGTGTGAAAGCAGCCTTAATGCGTCATCTAATCTACTTGCCTCTGATTGGCCAGTGGCTGCCATTGGACTAGTGCAGATAGAACATAAATAAGACGTTCATCTGAAATAAAGCAGGGAGCAGTGACGGCTGCGGACCCTGCACCAGTCGTGATCGTCAAGGGGTGCACTTGCCTGTGAGCCGCAAGAAGCAGCCTGGGAGCGGCCCGCGGACTGCGTGTTTGAGACCTCCGCTCTTGTGGAAAGGATTTTCTTTGTCGCATCATACTAACGTCTATAAAAAATTCTGCCCTTTGGAATTATACACAAAGCAAAATTAAAAAGGGCTAGCAAACATTGCAATTCTTTCAATGTACATTTTTCTCTAGCTAAAAAATCTATGAATATGAATTTTAGCTTAATTAACATGCGCACGCTGCTTCTTTTTCGTGTTCACAAACTGCAGCCAAAACTGCACCTTGTCAGAAAGAGCCTGGAAATGTCACAAAAAATGTAGGTGCTTTTTTGGTGCGTTTTTGCTGCTTTTTTGGTGCGTTTTTGGCAGCAGTTTTGTCAACAATTGTTTCATGTATTTTTCAGTTCAAACAAGCCCATAATGCTTGTCTTGATCCGGCAAAATTTGCTTGTCCGGCGGCCGGATGGAACGTTGAGGGGAACGTTTTTGTACCCGGCAAAAATACGGGTCTGGTGGGGTGTTTTATAATGATAGCCTATGGACGCCGGATCATATGACGAAAGCCGGCGCCGGTTTCGTTTTTGGGCATGCCCAGACTGTGTGTAAATAGTTTCTCTGTCGGTCAGTCTCTCCCTCCCTCCCTCCCTCCTTTATACTCATCAATCACTGGCGCGGCACTGCACGGCTGTCACACTGCTCTGGCGGCTTCTCCTCTTTTGAAAATGCCGGCTGCTCATTATTCCATCACATTTTCCCTGCTTCCCGCGCCCACCGGCGCCTATGATTGGTTGCAGTGCGACGCCCCCCCCCCCCCAAGTGACAGGTGTCTCACTGCACCCAATCACAGCAGCCGGTGGGCGTGTCACTATGGCGCATAGAAATAAATAAATTAATTAAAAAAACGCCGTGCGGTCCCCCCAATTTCAATGCCAGACAGATAAAGCCATACGGCTGAAGGCTGGTATTCTCAGGATGGGGAGCTCCACGTTATGGGGAGCCCCCCAGCCTAACAATATCAGTCAGCAGCCGCCCAGAATGGCGGCATCCATTAGATGCGGTTGTTCTGGGACAGTACCCGGCTCTTCCCGATTTGCCCTGGTGCGTTGGCAAATCGGGGTAATAAGGAGTTATTGGCAGCCCATAGCTGCCAATAAGTCCTAGATTAATCATGTCAGGCGTCTCCCCGAGATACCTTCCATGATTAATCTGTAAGTTACAGTAAATAAACACACACTTGAAAAAATCCTTTATTAGAAATAAAAAACACTAACAAATTCCCTCGTTCTCCCATTTAATAAGCCCGACAAAGCCCTCCATGTCCGGCGTAATCCAGGATGGTCCAGCGTCGCTTCCAGCTCTGCTGCATGGAGGTGACCGGAGCAGCAGAAGACACCGCCGCTCCTGTCAGCTCCACGCAGCAAATGAAGACAGCCGCGGGATGAACTGATGATGTCATTGAGGTTACCCACGGCCACCGCTGAATCCAGCGGTGGCCGCGAGTAACCTCAGTGACAGCTCATCTGATCGCGCGGCTCACCTCATTTGGTGGCTCTGGCAGCTGAAAACATTGATTTTCCCCTCTCGCTGCTGCCGCCGCTGATAGTCACGTCCTCCACATCATCTCCCCTGTGCGTGCACGCTGGAGACAACGGTACTTCGGGGAACACGTGGAGGACGGAACTATGAGCGGCGGCGGCAGCGAGAAGGGGTCCATCATCTCCCCTGTGCGTGCATGCTGGGGACAGCGGTACTTCGGGGAACACGTGGAGGACGGGACTATCAGCGGCAGCGAGAGGGGGATGGACATTGGCAGCTGAAAACATTGATTTTTCCCCTCTCGCTGCCGCCGACGCTGATAGTCCCGTCCTCCACGTGTTCCCCGAATACCGTGTCCCCAGCGTGCACGCACAGGGGAGATGATGGACCCCTTCTCGCTGCCGCCGCCGCTGATAGTCCCGTCCTCCACGTGTTCCCCGAAGTACCGTGTCCCCAGCGTGCACGCACAGGGGAGATGATGGACCCCTCTCGCTGCCGCCGCCGCTGATAGTCCCGTCCTCCACATCATTTCCCCTGTGCGTGCACGCTGGGGACAGTGGTACTTCGGGGAACACGTGGAGGACGGGACTATCAGTGGAAATTTTGGTAATATACTTACCAATTCAATCAGCTTCCTTACATTAATCTGCATACGTTGATACCAGGTCATGTCTTCTGCTGCACTCCAAAGTTCTGCTCCTACACTATTTAGCATGGAACAATGGGGTTTCCACTTGCCTGTTACCTCACTTCCTGACAAATCACCTGCGTTTTTGGTACCAAAAATGCAGGTAAAAGGCAGGTAAAATGCACCACTTTTGATAGCATGCATTGTTCCTGCGTTTTTGATGCCCTCATTGATTTCAATGGGTGACAAATGTTGACAAAAACGCAGGAAGAATGAACATGCTGCATTTTTTTTGTCACAAACTTTTGACAAAAAAACGCTGACAAATAAACTGCAATGTGCGCATGACAAATCTGACTTCTCATAGACTTTGCTTGGAAGTCAAATGTCAGAAAGTTCTGACAACAAAACTGCAGCCAAAAAAGCAGCAAAAAAAGCAGCGTGCGCATGTAGCCTAATGCAGGAAGTGTTCACTCCATCTGAGCTGAGTCTATAATAAGGCTTTGTGCACACTAGAAAAAGGATTTTTCTCAAGAAAATTTCTTAAGAAATTTCTTGAGAGTGAAGGATTAGCGCACCTGCGTTTTTACCGCGATTTGGTGCGTTTTTGGTGCGTTTTTACCGCTGGTTGCTCCCTGCGTTATTGTGCCATTATCTATGGCAAATAACGCAGTTAGCTGCAGAAAAGAAGTGACATGCTCATTCTTTTTCTTAAGAAAATCTACTGAAAGAATTTTCTTAAGAAGAAAACGCAGTGTGTGCACAGCTAATTTTTTTTGCCATAGGTTTTGCTGGGGAATGTCTGCAGAAAGGTTACAAGAATTTCTCAAGAAATTTCTGCAGCAAAAAAGCACCAAAAACGCAGGTAAAAAACGCAGTGTGTGAACATAGCCTACTAACTAAAAACCCAAGTTGACAACAAGGTTGTACAGTTTTCTTTACAGCTAACAGAATTCCAAAGTAATTTGCTAATGTGCCGCCCTGGCAAAACCAGGGTGGCACAGAGGACTTCATCTACCACAGGGGTGCAGGACTCACTCCTCCTTGGTAAATCCACCTGATCCCACACTGGTACAATCCAACAGACCCCCCCCCCCTCCCCCTAGAACAGTAGGGATGCCCACTCAGGGGATATGAAGTGTCTTGGGAGGAAACAAGTAGTTGGAAGTAAGTGGAGAGCAGAGCAAAGCAGACAGGGGTTGCAGCTCCTGGGCTGCTGTGGCAGCGTGCAGTGTGAGCCAAGTTCTGGGAGCCGAAGTGAGGAGTAAACTCAGGGAACTGAAGTGGAAAGTGAGTTCCGGGACCGCTGGAACGAGTTGCTCTAGGAAGGAACCCGAAGTGGACCGGGGCAGGGTAGTGGCCCGCCGGTATTGTGAGTGGGAATCCGGACTAGTGCAGGGAAGTTTACTTCCCCCGTTCCAAGCAGAGGAGTTAGGCCTAAGCCACACGGCGAGAAAAATCGGTGCGAGTGGAGTGCAATAAAATATCGCATTCTCCTTGGACCAGCGCACATGAGCGATTATTTTCTCAGCCCTAATCGGACCGAGAAAACAATCGCAGCATGCTGCAATTGTAAGGTGAGACCCTTTTCTCTCGCACCCATTCAAGTGAATGGGGCGAGAGAAAAATCGCACTGCACTAACGGTACTCCGGTGTACCGCGCGTGCAGAGCGAGAATGGCAATAGCCGGCTACGGAGGAGAGAGGGAGAGAAATCCCTCCCCTCCTCCGTGCCGGCCCGCCCCTGTGCAGTGCTGGTCCGCCCTTCCGCATTGCCAGCCCGCCCCCCGCAGCTGAGGTCCGCTCGCAGGGTCGGACCTCAGACGCAGGCACGCTCGCATGACACTCGGCTCCTGCTGTGCTTCCAGCGCGAGCCGAGTCTCATGCGAGCATCGCAGTAGTGCCCGTGTGGCCTCAGCCTTAAAGTGACTTTCAACTGTGCGCAGGAGAAAGGGCTCTGCTTCATTGTACCGGGTGTGGGATCTGAGCACCACCCACCAAAGGCCCACGGACACCGGCAATTTCTGGTTTACCTTACGGACTTGTGTGAAGTTACTGCGTCATCCTCAGAGTGAGTACACCAGTCCCCTCCGGTCCAATCCTGCGGACGGCGTTCCACTGTGCTATCCCTGCCACCACCACAACTCCCAACTGCGCCCCGGGACTACACCTCCCCTACCCGTGGAGGGGATATCACCTTGCTGCCCCCACACCATCGGTCCCGGACGCCTGCCCCGAGAGGCAGCGGCGGTGCCACCATCCCATCACCGCAACCCATGTCACAGACAATCTCCTCTGTAAATACCCCCCTCTTTCACTGTGTAAGTGGACGGGCGGTTGCACGAGCCCCGGGTCCGGTCACCACTCGAGCCCCAGACACGATCCCAGATCCAAGCGACACTCGAGCAGCCCCGGTTGCCGCAGCGGCACCCATCCGCGACACTAAAGGCCCCGCCACATGCGCCGATATATCGTGCGATCGCAAGAGCGATCGCACACGCCCCCGTCATGTATGCGTCACGGGAAATTCGTTGCCCATGGCGCACAATGTTGTTAACCCCCGTCACATGTACTTACCTCCCTAATGACGTCGCTGTGGGCGGTGAACATCCTCTTCCTGAAGGGGGTGGGACGTTCGGCGTCATAGCGACGTCACACAGCGGCTGCCCAATAGAAGCGTAGGGGCAGAGATGAGCGGGACGTAACATCCCGCCCACCTCCTTCCTTCTGCATTGCCGGCGGGACGCAGGTAAGCTGTGTTCGTCGTTCCCGGGGTGTCACACATAGTGATGTGTTGTGCCTCAGGAACGATGAACAACCGGCGCACAGAAGGAGGAATGACATTATGAAAATGAACGATGTGTCAACGAGCAACGATAAGGTGAGTATTATTGCTCGTTAACAGTCGTTCGGAGATGTAACACGCTACGAAATCTCTAACGATGCCGGATGTGCGTCGCAAACTCTGTGACCCAGACGACATATCGTTAGCTATATCGTAGCGTGTGACGGGGCCTTAAGTCTTGTAATTTAGCCATTAAAACGTACTAGGATCAGATTCAGCAGGACCAATGAACAGTAAATTGTCCAGATAATGCAACACCCTCCAAAATCACATTTATGTTTCAAAACCAATTGAAGAAAAGTAGAAAAAGCTTTGAAAAAATAACATAACGAAAAACCCATGAGGAAATGAAATCCAAGTGAACGAAGGGAAACCTGTCACCAGGATTTTCCCTTATATCCTGCGGCCCCCACCAGTGAGCTCCTATATACAGCATACTAGAATCCTGTATATAACAGCCCAGGCCGCTCTGTAGAACTTAAAAAACCCTTCATTATACTCACCTATGGGGCGGTCCAGTCCAATGGATGTCACTGCTCTCGGTCCGGGGCCTCCTCCATCTTGGTCAGTCGCCTTCCTCCTTCCCAGCCCCGTGTGCAAAGCAAAGTGAATATACTAAGAACATAAGAGGAGAACTACATATATTAGAGAGAGGCTTGAAAGATGTTAGTGAAAATGCATGTTAGAAAGTGTATGGTAAAAGCGGAGTGTGCTTGTAACGTAAGTGCAATATGATGGAAGGGCATAATAATATATAAGCAGCAATTATAGAACACAAACAACAAAGAAGACATTTGAATCTTAATAAAAAGCATTTATAAAGTGCATAATGCCCATATTATATTGTAAACAGAAATATGAAGTACAAAGTATAAGGACACATGCCACAAGGCAAATAAAAAAATGCAAAAAGTAAATGAATGGGTAACTACTGTATATTAATATTAACCTGTTCATGACTGCCGATGGTAAATCAATGATTGCAACACATAGAAGTCAGAATCAGTGCGCTCCTTCTCTTACCTCTCCGGCTCCTCATGACATGATCACAGGGGAGCTGAGGGTTGTCAGCCGAACGTCACATGATGACCTCTGCGCCTGTCAGGCCCAGCCTGCAGCAGGGTCTGAAAGGCGATCTGACAGTATCATGCATTACCATGCTTTAATTTATGTGCAGATTTTAGGAAGTTATCACTTTTGGGTATTTTCTGTCACCTAGGCCCCTGAAAGTCACTTCAAATCTGATGTTGTCCCTAAAACAACGGTTTTGTAAATTTTGTTGGGAAAATGAGAAATTGCTGATAAACTTTGAACCCTTCTAACTTCCAAACAAAAAAGAAAAATGATATTTCAAAAATTGCGCTGATGTAAAGTAGACATATGGGAAATATTAATTATTATCTATTTTGTGTGCTCTAATATTCTGGATTAAGGGTATAAAAATTAAAAGTTTGAAAATTGCAAAATTACCGCCAAATTTCCAATATTTTCGCAATTGAATGCAAAAAATATTGTTCTAAATTTACCAGTGTCGTGAAGTACAATCACTGGGATCTGTTGAAGCGTTCCAGAGTTATAACCTGTGAAAGTGACACTGGTCTGATATAAAAATATTGGCCTGGTCACGAAGGCAAAAATAGGCTCTTGCGCGCAGGGGTTAAATATTAGTTGTATCATAATAACCATAATGAAATTGTTGTACAATGTTTTTCTCCACTTAAGATAATCATCTTTTTTATTCTTTCCTCATAGGTGCCACACATCAAACGGAGTTATCAAAAAATGAAATTGCTGTAACAGGTATGGTTTTAATTATTAATTTATAATTATAGTTATTATTAAATTTTATTATTTATTAAAATATCAGCTCGGAAAATGACGTGAAATTCTCCCAGGTTAGTATCGCTCTGTGCTCGTGTGATGCGCAGGATTGTGCGAGCTGTGGAAAGTGTTTGTTCGGCTCAAAATTTACTTAAATCCAGCATTAAGAGATGTCTTGTTCATGGAGAATTAAAAAAAAAACTTACAACACTGCCCACCCACCTCCAGGAATGTTTTGCTTTTAGCCCATAGCAAAACATTTCCGGAGATGGATAGCCGGTGTTGGTTTTTTTTTCTATTAACTCTGGATGTAAGCAAAATTTAAGCTGAACAAACACTTTCCGCAGCTCGCACAATGCATTTCACTGTAAAAAAGAGCACCTAGGGTCTTATCCAGTGTTGAGGAGGGAAAGAAGAAGTAATTGGTGGGCTCACCTGGTTGAAATCGTAATGTGCAAGTAATTATAGGCCTGCTGCAGATCCCAGAGCAATGGAGATGAGAGTTTTGAATATAATCTGAACCTTACTCCATTAAACTATATAAGCACTAACAGGGACGATAGAAGCGTTTTTAGAATTCTTTTTTTAAATGCCGTATTGGTGGGGGTAGTCCCAGGTAACTGAACACAATCAACCCTTCCCAACTGCCTTTTTTGATTCACTCTGTCAACTTTACTCGATTAAACTATATAAGCAGTAATAAGGAACGATAGAAGCGGTTTTAGAATTCACCCTTTAAAATGACATTTTGGTGGTGGAAGCACCAAGTAATTGAACATTAAATTGTTAAACACTCTGTTGACCTTACTCCATTAAACTTTATAAGCACTAACCAGCTGAGAGCAGCAATTTTAGAATTCCATCTTTAAAATGGCATTTTGTTTTGTGAAGTAGGTAATTTAACGAAATCAATCATGTCTAAATACCTTTTTAAACTCACTGGACCCTAAACAGATATATCGCCCTGCACTAACATGCTCTAATAGCAGCAGTTATGGAATAATCCCTTTAAAATTTCATCTTCTTTGTAGCAGTAGTGGGTCATTTAAAACAATCAAGGTAGGCTAAATGCCTTTTTACACAAATTGTACCCTAATCAGACATCTCGCCCTGCACTACACTCAGCTTTCAGCAGTCTTGTGATTTAGTCCTGAAATGGCCTGTTTGTTGCATTGTCCAGCAGGTCCTGCCACACACTAAAGGGGGCTTTACACGCTGCGATATCACTACGGAGATATCGTCGGGGTCACCGTGGTTGTGACGCACATCCGGCCTCATTAGCGAGATCGCAGTGTGTGCAGGAGTGTGACTCCTCTGAGCGCCCATAAACGATCGCAAAAGAGGGAAAAATCACCCTGCACTAACATGCTCTAATAGCAGGTATTCTCAGGATGGGGAGCTCCATGTTATGGGGAGCCCCCCAGCCTAACAATATCAGCCAGCAGCCGCCCGGAATTGCCGCATCCATTAGATGCGACAGTCCTGGGACTTTACCCGGCTCATCCCAAATTGCCCTGGTGCGGTAGCAATCGGGGTAATAAGGGGTTAATCATGGCAGGCGTCTATGAGACACCCCAATGATTAACCTGTAGGTGAAAGTAAATAAACACATACACCCGAAAAAATACTTTATTTGGAATAAAAGACAAAAAAACCCCCTCTCTTTCACCATTTTATTAAATTCCCCAAATACTCCTCCAGGTCCGACGTAATCCACAGAGGTCCCACGACGCTATCAGCTCTGCTACATGAAGCTGACAGGAGCGGCAGTAGAACACCGCCGCTCCCGGGAGCTCCATGCAGCAACTGAAGGAAGTCGCGCTGTCAGCGGTGACGTCACTGAGGTAATGGCGGGGCATGTTCGGTGATGATGCGTGCGAGAGTGCCTGCATGTGCGGTGGTGATGCGTGCGAGAGTGCCTGCATGTGCGGTGATGATGCGTGCGATAGTGCCTGTGTGTGCGGTGATGATGGGGGCTGTAGTGCCCATGTGTGTGGTGATGGGGTGGGCGGTAGTGCCGGTTTTTTGTGCGCTGATGATGGGGTCGCTCTCTCAGCATTAAAAAAAAAACAAAAAACGTTTTTTACCGGATCCGTCGCATCACTTTTTACACAATCTGAGACGGATCCGTTGCAGCAGGCACAAACTGAATTGTGCCTGATTGCAAAATACTGATGTGTGAAAGCAGCCTTAATGCGTCATCTAATCTACTTGCCTCTGATTGGCCAGTGGCTGCCATTGGACTAGTGCAGATAGAACATAAATAAGACGTTCATCTGAAATAAAGCAGGGAGCAGTGACGGCTGCGGACCCTGCACCAGTCGTGATCGTCAAGGGGTGCACTTGCCTGTGAGCCGCAAGAAGCAGCCTGGGAGCGGCCCGCGGACTGCGTGTTTGAGACCTCCGCTCTTGTGGAAAGGATTTTCTTTGTCGCATCATACTAACGTCTATAAAAAATTCTGCCCTTTGGAATTATACACAAAGCAAAATTAAAAAGGGCTAGCAAACATTGCAATTCTTTCAATGTACATTTTTCTCTAGCTAAAAAATCTATGAATATGAATTTTAGCTTAATTAACATGCGCACGCTGCTTCTTTCTTCGTCGCTCCATTGGGAGACCCAGACGATTGGGTGTATAGCTACTGCCTCCGGAGGCCACACAAAGCATTACACTAAAAAGTGTAAGGCCCCTCCCCTTCTGGCTATACACCCCCAGTGGGATCACTGGCTCACCAGTTTTCGGCTTTGTGCGAAGGAGGTCAGACATTCACGCATAGCTCCACTGTTTAGTCAGCAGTAGCTGCTGACTATATCGGATGGAAGAAAAGAGGGCCCATATGGGGCCCCCAGCATGCTCCCTTCTCACCCCACTGGTGGTTTGTAAGGTTGAGGTACCTATTGCTGGTACGGCGGCTGGAGCCCACATGCTGTTTTCCTTCCCCATCCCCCTGAGGGGCTCTGAGGAAGTGGGATCTTACCGGCCTCCAAGCCCTGAGGCCGGGCTCCATCCACAGACCCATAGAACCTGCTGGATGTGGAGCGGGAGTGCCGTTCAGGGACATGGCCCTGCACCATTCAGGTACTCTGTGTCCCCGTACACACAGGCACAGCACACTCCAGACTTGCTGGGTGTGCTAGTGCGCCGGGGACAGTAAAGGGTTACAGTCACTGCAGCCTAGCTGAGTGACTTTATTTATTGGGAACTATCGCGCCGGACGCTCCAGGAGCGGCGGCGCGGCTGGGACTTGTAGTGCGCCGGGGACTTAGCGCCGACCGCGCTTTTACGGCGGCGGCGCTTATAAATCCAGTCCCCGGCTTTTGCGGCCTAGCTCCGCTTCGTTCCCGCCCCCACCCTGTCAATCAGGGTAGGGGAGAGACGCTGTACAATCAGCAGCGCCGAGGGCTGGAGCCTTATTTACATGCTCCAGCCCTCTCACTAGACACTGTGGGACGCCGGTTTCCCGCTCTGACTTGGGGCACGCCCACGGCCCGCCCCTACTCACACGAGCTGGAGAAGGACGCCGGCAGCCATTCCTGCAGCCCGAGCTGAGAGAACGGACTCTGGGCAACCAACAGGACTAGGGCGACCACACACCCGCTTATAGGCGGGCGGTAAGCGGCACCTGGGGTGCTGACACTAAATACCGCAGTTTGTCTATTTGTATTTTAAGTACACTGCATAGGTCGCTATTTTGGGCTATATGCCCTCTTAGATGGCGACACATCAGCAGCAGGAAAGCATGGGTGCTAAGGCACAGGCTTTCTATGCTGCTTGTATTGCACGTACTGAAGTGTTCATGTGTATTTATGCTTGTATGCTATACACTGCACTGTACGGTCGCTAGTCTTGGCTATATTCGCCATAGAATGGCTAGACTACAGCAGCAGAAAAGCAAGGGTGCTGAGGCACAGGTTTTTTTCTATGCTGCTTGTATTGCAGGTGTTGCAGTGTTCATTTGTACTTATGCTTGTATGCTATACATTGCACTGTATGGTCGCTATTCTGGGCTATATTCCCCTAGATGGCTAGTCTACAGCAGCAGAAAAGCAGGCTTTCTATGCTGCTTGTATTGCATGTGCTGCAGTGTTCATTTGTACTTTATGCTTGTATGATATACATTGCACTGTACGGTCGCCATTCTTGGCTCTATAAGTCGGCAGCAGCATATAAGCAACACAGGCTTTCGATGCTGTTTTTGCTGCATGTGATACTGTTCCACGGCACTGCTCCCCATTGGGTGCAATGCTCCCCTGTAGCACTTGGTCAGCCGGGGTCTCTACTTGACGTGGCCAAAAGAACCACCTCTCAACCCTGTCCAAGGACAGGGACGGAGTTGCAATGGGATAGAGACTTGCAGTCCGGACAGGCCATGGGCAATCTGGATCATTGCTCCCTGGCCACCCTCACTTGGAATAAAATCGGTGCTCCGGGGGGGTCCCAGGAGGCTCTCTGTATGATGAGGCAGACGTAGCTCATCAGGACTTTGATCCTGACACCGCTCTCACTCCGGATACACCGGATGGTGACGCCATAAGGAATGATCCTATAGCGTCCATCAATGGAATGTTGGATCTTTTCTCCCTCAGCTCCCCCAGCGGAGGAGTCAGCTTCACAGCAGGAGAAGTCCCATTTCAGTAGCTCAAACGTATATTGAGTATTGTTCTGGCCACGCTGACTTCAGAGAAGCAGTCCAGGAACACCACGCTTCCCAGATAAGCGTTTTCTCCAACCCCTGACGTGGTCAGGCGTTGGACCCAGGGTCCAAAGGTGGATTCTCCAATCTCCAGGCTTGCGGCTAGAGCCATAGTTGCAGTGGAGATGGGACTTCACTTACAGATGCCATTGACAGACAGACGGACTCTGGTTGAAATCTGTCTATGAGGCTATCGGCGTGTCGGTTGCTCCGGCATTCACAGCCGTATGGGCACCCTAAGCTTTTCAGCTGTTCTTGCGCAGCTGGTCTTGAGCACAGGTACATCTGTGCCGCAGGGGCGTCCGTAACCTCGCAATGTCTGCATTGCGACTTACCCTATTAATGCTGTCCTGGAAGGACAGTCGAGGTTTCGGTCCTTCCCAGGCTCGGGCAGGTCCCAATTGTCCTCGTCCAAAAGGGCTGAAAAGCCTCAGAGGGGCTCAGCTGCCGACCGGGCTCAATCACGCCCAAGGAAGGCAGCCGGAGGAACCGCTACCAAGGCGGTCTCCTCATGACTCTCAGCTCTCTCATCTTTCCGCATCCGCGGTTGATGGCACACTCGCTCGCCTTTGGCGACATTTAGCTGCCACAGGTCACAGACCGGTGGGTGAGGGACAGTGTGCCCACGTGCACAGGACAGAGTTCTGTTCTCGTCCTCCGACTCGATTCTTCAGAACGTCCCCACCTCCCCACCGAGCAGATGCTCTTCTGCAGGCAGAAGGAGTGGTAATCCCGGTTCCTCTTCAGGAACAAGACACGGTTTTCCTCCAATCTGGTTGTGGTGCCAAACAAGGATGGCTCTTTCCGTTCCGTTCTGGACCTAAAACTGCTCAACAAGCACGTGGAGGCCAGGCGGTTCCGGATGATACCCTCTGCTCCGTCATTGCCTCAATGTCTCAAGGAAATTTCCTAGCATCAATAGACATCAAAGATGCTTATCTCCACGTGCCGATTGCTACAGAGCACCAATGTTTTTCTACATTTCGTGATAGGAAACGACCATCTTCAGTTCGTAGCTCTGCCATTCGGGCTGGCGACAGCCCCACGGGTGTTCGCCAAGGTCATGACGGCAGTGGTAGCAGTCTTGCACTCACAGGGACACTCTGTGATCCCTTACTTGGACGATCTACTTGTCAAGGCACCCTCTCAAGAGGCATGCCAACTCAGCCTGAATGTTGCGCTGGAGACTCTCCAGACGTTCGGGTGGATCATCAACTTCTCAAAGTCAAACCTGTCACGACCCAATCACTAACGTATCTTGGCATGGAGTTTCATACCCTCTCAGCGGTAGTGAAGCTTCCGCTGGACAAGCAGCGGTCACTACAGACTGGGGTGCAGACTCTCCTTCAAGGTCAGTCGCACTTCTTAAGACGCCTCATGCACTTCCTCGGGAAGATAGTGGCGACAATGGAGGCGGTTCCGTTTGCGCAGTTTCATCTGCGTCCACTTCAATGGGACATTCTCCGCCAATGAGACGGGAAGTCAACATCCCTGTACAGGAAAGTATCCCTTTCACAGACGGCAAGGACTCTCTGCAATGGTGGCTTCTTCCCACCTCATTATCACAGGGAAGATCCTTCCTACCACCGTCTTGGGCGGTGGTCACGACAGACGCGAGTCTGTCAGGGTGGGGAGCGGTTTTTCTCCCCCACAGGGCTCAGGGTCCGTGGACTCAGCAGGAGTCCACCCTTCAGATCAATGTTCTGGTAATCAGAGCAGTGTATCTTGCCCTACTAGCCTTCCAGCAGTGGCTGGAAAGAAAGCAGATCCGAATTCAATCGGACAACTCCACAGCGGTGGCATACATCAATCACCAAGGAGGGACACACAGTCGGCAAGCCTTCCAGGAAGTCCGGCGGGTTCTGATGTGGGTGGATGCCACGGCCTCCACCATATCCGCAGTTCACATCCCCGGCGTAGAAAACTGGGAAGCAGACTTCCTCAGTCGCCAGGGCATGGACGCAGGGGAATGGTCCCTTCACCCGGACGTGTTTCAGGAAATCTGTCGCAGCTGGGGAAGGCCGGACGTCGACCTAATGGCGTCCCGGCACAACAACAAGGTTCCAACCTTCATGGCACGGTCTCGCGATCAAAGAGCGCTGGCGGCAGACGCCCTAGTGCAAGATTGGTCGCAGTTCCGGCTCCCTTATGTGTTTCCACCTCTGGCACCCTTGCCCAGAGTGCTACGCAAGATCAGATCCGATTGCAGCCGCGTCATACTCGTCGCCCCAGACTGGCCGAGGAGGGCGTGGTATCCGGATCTGTGGCAGCTCACGGTCGGCCAACCGTGGGCACTACCAGACCGACCAGACTTACTGTCCCAAGGGCCGTTTTTCCATCGGAATTCTGCGGCCCTGAACCTGACTGTGTGGCCATTGAGTCCTGGATCCTAGCGTCTTCAGGATTATTCCACGGGGTCGTTGCCACCATGAGACAGGCTAGGAAGCCCACGTCCGCTAAGAACCACAGAACGTGGAGGATATTCTTATCCTGGTGCTCTGCTCAGGGAGTGTCTCCCTGGCCATTTGCATTGCCTACCCTTCTTTCTTTCCTGCTATCTGGGTTAGAAAAAGGTTTGGCGCTCGGCTCCCTTAAAGGTCAGGTATCGGCGCTATCCGTCTTTTTTCAGAGGCGTTTGGCACGCCTTCCTATGGTGCGCACGTTCCTACAGGGGGTTTGCCATATCGTTCCCCCGTGCAAGCGGCCGTTAGATCCATGGGATCTGAACAGGGTACTAGTTGCCCTCCAGAAGCCGCCCTTCGAGCCTCTGAGGGAGGTTTCACTTTCTAGACTATCCCAGAACGTGGCTTTTCTGGTAGCGATCACATCTCTTCGGAGAGTGTCTGAGCTGGCAGCGCTGTCATCCAAGACTCCCTTCCTGGTCTTCCACCAGGACAAGGTAGTGCTGCGCCCCATTCAGGAGTTTCTCCCGAAGGTGGTATCCTCTTTTCATCTTAATCAGGATATCTCCTTGCCTTCGTTTTGTCCTCATGCAGTTCATCGGTATGAGAAGGATTTACATTTGTTAGATCTGGTGAGAGCACTCAGAATCTACATTTCCCGCACGGCGCCCTTGCGCCGTTCGGATGCACTCTTTGTCCTTGTCGCTGGTCAGCGCAAAGGGTCGCAGGCTTCTAAGGCCGCCCTGGCTCGATGGATCAAGGAACCAATTCTTGAAGCCTACCGTTCTGCTGGGCTTCCGGTTCCATCAGGGCTGAAGGCCCATTCAACCAGAGCCGTGGGTGCTTCCTGGGCATTACGACACCAGGCTACGGCTCAACAGGTGTGCCAGGCAGCTACCTGGTCGAGTCTGCACACCTTCACCAAACATTATCAGGTGCATACCTATGCTTCGGCGGACGCCAGCCTAGGTAGAAGAGTCCTGCAGGCGGCAGTGGCCTCCCCGTGGGGGAGGGCTGTCTTCGCAGCTCTAACATGAGGTATTTCTTTACCCACCCAGGGACAGCTTTTGGACGTCCCAATCGTCTGGGTCTCCCAATGGAGCGACGAAGAAGAAGGGAATTTTGTTACTTACCGTAAATTCCTTTTCTTCTAGCTCCTATTGGGAGACCCAGCACCCGCCCTGTTGCCCTTCGGGATTTTTGGGTTGTTTCGGGTACACATGTTGTTCATGTTGAACGGTTTTTCAGTTCTCCGATGTTACTCGGAGTGAATTTGTTTAAACCAGTTATTGGCTTTCCTCCTTCTTGCTTTTGCACTAAAACTGGTGAGCCAGTGATCCCACTGGGGGTGTATAGCCAGAAGGGGAGGGGCCTTACACTTTTTAGTGTAATGCTTTGTGTGGCCTCCGGAGGCAGTAGCTATACACCCAATCGTCTGGGTCTCCCAATAGGAGCTAGAAGAAAAGGAATTTACGGTAAGTAACAAAATTCCCTTCTTTTTCGTGTTCACAAACTGCAGCCAAAACTGCACCTTGTCAGAAAGAGCCTGGAAATGTCACAAAAAATGTAGGTGCTTTTTTGGTGCGTTTTTGCTGCTTTTTTGGTGCGTTTTTGGCAGCAGTTTTGTCAACAATTGTTTCATGTATTTTTCAGTTCAAACAAGCCCATAATGCTTGTCTTGATCCGGCAAAATTTGCTTGTCCGGCGGCCGGATGGAACGTTGAGGGGAACGTTTTTGTACCCGGCAAAAATACGGGTCTGGTGGGGTGTTTTATAATGATAGCCTATGGACGCCGGATCATATGACGAAAGCCGGCGCCGGTTTCGTTTTTGGGCATGCCCAGACTGTGTGTAAATAGTTTCTCTGTCGGTCAGTCTCTCCCTCCCTCCCTCCTTTATACTCATCAATCACTGGCGCGGCACTGCACGGCTGTCACACTGCTCTGGCGGCTTCTCCTCTTTTGAAAATGCCGGCTGCTCATTATTCCATCACATTTTCCCTGCTTCCCGCGCCCACCGGCGCCTATGATTGGTTGCAGTGCGACCCCCCCCCGAGTGACAGGTGTCTCACTGCACCCAATCACAGCAGCCGGTGGGCGTGTCACTATGGCGCATAGAAATAAATAAATAAATTAAAAAAACGCCGTGCGGTCCCCCCAATTTCAATGCCAGACAGATAAAGCCATACGGCTGAAGGCTGGTATTCTCAGGATGGGGAGCTCCACGTTATGGGGAGCCCCCCAGCCTAACAATATCAGTCAGCAGCCGCCCAGAATGGCCGCATCCATTAGATGCGGTTGTTCTGGGACAGTACCCGGCTCTTCCCGATTTGCCCTGGTGCGTTGGCAAATCGGGGTAATAAGGAGTTATTGGCAGCCCATAGCTGCCAATAAGTCCTAGATTAATCATGTCAGGCGTCTCCCCGAGATACCTTCCATGATTAATCTGTAAGTTACAGTAAATAAACACACACTTGAAAAAATCCTTTATTAGAAATAAAAAACACTAACAAATTCCCTCTTTCTCCCATTTAATAAGCCCGACAAAGCCCTCCATGTCCGGCGTAATCCAGGATGGTCCAGCGTCGCTTCCAGCTCTGCTGCATGGAGGTGACCGGAGCAGCAGCAGACACCGCCGCTCCTGTCAGCTCCACGCAGCAAATGAAGACAGCCGCGGGATGAACTGATGATGTCATTGAGGTTACCCACGGCCACCGCTGAATCCAGCGGTGGCCGCGAGTAACCTCAGTGACAGCTCATCTGATCGCGCGGCTCACCTCATTTGGTGGCTCTGGCAGCTGAAAACATTGATTTTCCCCTCTCGCTGCTGCCGCCGCTGATAGTCACGTCCTCCACATCATCTCCCCTGTGCGTGCACGCTGGAGACAACGGTACTTCGG